>NW_026607338.1:130000-135000 GCF_029890125.1 Rhinichthys klamathensis goyatoka
AACACACGCCTTCAGCAGTCCTGTCCGCCCTGAACACGCCAAACACACGCCAAACACACGCCTTCAGCAGTCCTGTCCACCCTGAACACGCCAAACACACGCCAAACACACGCCTTCAGCAGTCCTGTCCACCCTGAACACGCCAAACACACGCCGAACACACGCCTTCAGCAGTCCTGTCCACCCTGAACACGCCAAACACACGTCAAACACACGCCTTCAGCAGTCCTGTCCACCCTGAACACGCCAAACACACGCATTCAGCAGTCCTGTCCACCCTGAACACGCCAAACACACGCATTCAGCAGCCCTGCCCCCCTGAACACGCCAAACACACGCCTTCAGCAGTCCTGTCCGCCCTGAACACGCCAAACACACGCCAAACACACGCCAAACACACGCCTTCAGCAGTCCTGTCCACCCTGAACATGCCAAACACACGCATTCAGCAGTCCTGTCCGCCCTGAACACGCCAAACACACGCCAAACACACGCCAAACACACGCCAAACACACGCCAAACACACGCCTTCAGCAGTCCTGTCCGCCCTGAACACGCCAAACACACGCCAAACACACGCCTTCAGCAGTCCTGTCCACCCTGAACACGCCAAACACACGCCAAACACACGCCTTCAGCAGTCCTGTCCACCCTGAACACGCCAAACACACGCCAAACACACGCCTTCAGCAGTCCTGTCCACCCTGAACACGCCAAACACACGCCAAACACACGCCTTCAGCAGTCCTGTCCACCCTGAACACGCCAAACACACGCCAAACACACGCCTTCAGCAGTCCTGTCCACCCTGAACACGCCAAACACACGCCAAACACACGCCTTCAGCAGTCCTGTCCGCCCTGAACACGCCAAACACACGCCTTCAGCAGTCCTGTCCACCCTGAACACACCAAACACACGCCAAACTGTCCGCTTAAGCGCTCAGATTGATGGTGTATGTGAAGGACGGTGTGTGTGTGTGAGAGTCAGTGGTGGATCTGACTGGTTTCAGCTCTGGATGGCTTCCAGTCGGAGCCTCAGGGGTTTTAGCTCAACACCGTTCAAGCACTTGTTCTGCAGGATCAAAGACTTTAAAGTTAAACTGAGTTAACGCCTCCAACACACTCACCGTTCACACGTGAGACACACGCTAGAGAAATAAAGAGGACTTGACTTGTTTCATGTAGGTTTCCTGAAGTCTGAATCAAATCAAATGCAAATGTATTCTCTGTCGATTTCATGTGAAGTTACACACTGCAAAAAAAAATATCTTTTTACATATCCATCTTGATTTAAGAATTGTTAGATATTTGGACTGGAAACAAGAAAAAAATACTGAGTGAGAAAAGCATTATTTGCAGTGCAGTTAAAGACTAAGGACCCTATTTTAATGATCTAAGCTCACGTCTTAAGCGCACGGTGCAAGTGCATTTAGGGCGTCCGAATCCACTGTTGCCAGTTTAACGACGGGACAAATGGTTGGCGCTCCTGGTGCTGGTCTAAAACAGTCGTCCGTATTCTCATCCTATAGAGGCTTGTATAACTAACGCGCTCTTTAAATAACAAAAAAAAATACTGCGCCATTGACTTTAGACTTAAGACAGGTTCCAGTTGGTCAACGGCTCCTCAAAATAGCAACGCGCCAACAATGCGCCTGAACACACCAGTGTTGTGTGTAACTCATTACAAGTAGCTTGAGTTACGTAATCAGATTACTTTTTCAAGTAACTAGTAAAGTAACGCATTACTCGCAAGTAACGCAAACATACCCAAGTTACTTTTTTTCCCCATTTATTGACTAACAGCTCTCCTGTACTCAAAGGCCAGTGCAGATAAAGAGGTGTGTGTGTGTGTGTGTGAACATGATGGTTAGCTAGACTAAATGTAAGCGTGCATTTACATTAGTACTTGTGTAAAAAAAAAGATTCAGTATTCCTCAATATGAATAAAATCAATGAAATGCAAAATCAGAATACTATGCAAACCTCCAATAATCAAATATGTTAAATAAAACAAATATTTAATGCATTTAATCTCACTTCATTAACCAATGTACTTGCTGCTGATCTTCGATGATTCAATTAAACCATAAGCAAAAATTACTTACATTTTTTTAAAGTCTTTTGACTCTTTACATTTGCCCAAAAATATAACTTTTTTGTTATAAAAAAAAAATACAAGCCCAACCCAGGTGAGAAAAAAGTAATGTAAAAGTAACGTAATGCATTACTTTTCTTAAAAAGTAACTACGTAACGCAATAGTTACTTTTTAAGGGAGTAACCCAATATTGAAATGCATTACTTTTAAAAGTAACTTTCCCCAACACTCCTGGTTTCCAGAACAGCAGCCCATAGGCCACAGATGCAGGCGCAAATGCATTTGCTATTTAAACAACGTGGCGCAAGACGTGAAAATGAAAACTGCGTCGGGCTGAAACTAGCAAAACACACACCAGGCCACGCGTGTGTATGATAGGGCCCAATGTGGAGGTAAACCGTGATTCCACGAGAGCATCGAGGAGCTGTTGTGTACAATAAGCCATCATGGCACTACTGAGAGCTTTGTGTTGGACTCGCTGATGCCGATGCTCATGTGAGTGTCAGTGAAGAGAAGCAGCAGACGGGGGTCGAAGCTCAAGCTTGTTTGTAGAGTGAACTCAGTGTTTCAGCTGTTAAGCATTAGTGTCATTTTCATACACATCTGCACTGGCGCGAGCTTCATTTAACATCAACGAGCCGCACAATCTGCCGCCGCCGCCTCCGTAAGCGGCTTGTGTCCGAGAGCGTGTCGTTCGCCCATCTGTGACCCTCGACTCTCTCTCTGCAGATGTGCTGACCCTCGACAGCTGGAGGCTGGAGCCTGAGAGATTAACACTACTAACCCTGAGCTCGTGAGCAGGGTTGGGTCAGGGACACTCGTGCGTTCACAGCTGGTTCACTCTCCTGAGAGTTTACAGCACAGGGCTCGGCACCTCCTTTATGAACAAACGGTAATAGAACGTTCCTTCAGAGGTATCTGGGTTTTAATCATGTTCTCTAAACGTTAGAACCAAAACATTATTTATACATTGATCATGGAATGTTTTTCAGTTGGATGTTTGTCTGACGTTTTTTAAACGGAACTGCTTGTTTCAAGCCAAGTCTCCTTTATTTATACAGCGCTTTTTACAACACAGAGTTTCAGAGCAGCTTTACAGAGATAACAGGAAAATAATGCAACAAAGTTTGTTTCTAGAAGAGAATAGCGTCTCAGTTCAGCTTAAGTAAGTTCAGTGATGCTTCATTTTTGTTGTAAAAAGTTATTAATTTAGTTCATTTATATTTATATATATATAGCCGCTCTGGAGAAAACAGTGTCCGTGATGTCATCGTCCAGCTCAGTTCAGTTCTCATATAATGAACAATAATATTCCTGAATATTAAATTAAATGTCCCCAACTAAGCAAGACAAAAGCCAAAGGCAACAGTGGCAGTTCAGGGAACATTCAAAAGTAACATTCTCATGATGTTTGAAGAATGATACTGTGCAATGTTCACATAACCAAGAAAAAACTTTTTTAAAACATTAAAAAAATGCATTGGTAAAGGATTTTGTTATCTGGATTATCAGAAGTAGGTGTCATGTTGTGGGTTTAGTTTCTTGTTCCTTGTTCTTGTCTGTCATGTGATCCCCTGTTCTAGTCATGTGATCCCCTGTTCTAGTCATGTGATCCTGCCATGTGTTCCCTGGTCTGGTGTGTCATGTTGTCATTGGGTCATTGTTTAATTGTTCACAGGTGTCCCTTGTCTTGTCATTAGTCTTGGTGTGTTTAGCCCTCACGTTTGCCCTGTGTCTTTGTCGAGTATTGAATGTTGCCTTCGCTTTATGTTTGATTATGTTTTGGAATTAAAGTTGCTCTTGGGTTCTTTTCAACGTCTCTCCAGTGGATTGATTCGTTACAGTAGGCTTTGTCATACGTATTTATTCATTCATCAAACATGTTTTTGTAGAATGTCTAGCAAGAACAATAAGCGTGTCGATGTCAAGGATGTTTCTGCATTGATACTGTACGATATATGAAGTAGATTTCAATCTTCGGCTTTCTGATACATACAGTGCTCTTATAGAATAACCCTTATCTGGTTATCCGGTTATCCGGTTTTCTGGTTATCCGGTTATCTTTATCCGGTTATCCGGTTATCTGGTTATCCGGTTATCCGGTTTTCTGGTTATCCGGTTATCTTTATCCGGTTATCCGGTTATCTGGTTATCCGGTTATCCGGTTTTCTGGTTATCCGGTTATCCGGTTTTCTGGTTATCCGGTTATCTTTATCTGGTTATCTGGTTATCCGGTTTTCTGGTTATCCGGTTATCTTTATCCGGTTATCCGGTTATCTGGTTATCCGGTTATCCGGTTATCTGGTTATCCGGTTATCCGGTTTTCTGATTATCCGGTTATCTTTATCTGGTTATCCGGTTATCCGGTTTTCTGATTATCCGGTTATCTTTATCTGGTTATCTGGTTATCCGGTTATCCGGTTTTCTGATTATCCGGTTATCTTTATCTGGTTATCCGGTTTCTGATTATCTGGTTATCCGGTTATCTTTATCTGGTTATCCAGTTTTCTGATTATCCGGTTATCCGGTTTTCTGGTTATCCAGTTATCCAGTTTTCTGATTATCCGGTTATCCGGTTATCTGATTATCTGGTTATCTTTATCCGGTTATCTCGTTATAAGCCTGACCTGCAGCAATGCATCTGGACAATACAATTACCCTGCCTAATTGTTTGACATATTTAGCTAATATATGCTTTATTATTTTGTTTTATATCCTGGAAAAGCCTCATATGGTCAATGATGTAACTGTTACATAGGTATTTTATTTATAATACAGTGAATATAACATTTCTATGATGTCTTATAGTGTTCAGCCAGTAGGGCTGTAAGTGTTATGCGAGTGTGCAGAAGTGGCTGTATGGAGTTCAACTAAGACCTTATTCGTTACGAGTCAGTGTTCA
>NW_026607338.1:140000-177500 GCF_029890125.1 Rhinichthys klamathensis goyatoka
TATGACTATATGACTATATAACTATATGACTATAACTATGAGTAAATGATATTAAAAGATGAAATAGACCAAAAGCATAAATGGATCAATACAAGAATAATGTTTGAAAGGATTAATCATAGAAATAACCATTAAAGAATAATCATAATAATCATGTAAATTGGAAGTGTTCTGTTAACTCTGCTAAACTATAATTACTAGAACTAAAACTGAAACTAAATATATAAAGGCTAAAAAGAAATGTGTTCACAAAATAAAAGCTAAATGAAAACTAACAAACCATTAATAAAACTAACTAAAACTAAACTGAAAATGATATTAAAATAAAAACTAATGTAAAAATGCAAAGCTATAATAAGCTTGAGTTGCACATTAGCATTAGCGCAGTGCCTGGTCTGAGATCAGCGGTTCGTGCTAGCGTTCGTGAGCATGTGCTCCGCTGGTCTTTATCTGCTGTTCCATGATCCGTGTTTGGGGTCGCGACCCGAGAGGAGTCACCGGACAGACGACATGCAGCAATCAGACGAAACGAAGATCCAGACGAACGCAGATCCAGGCGAACGCAGATCCAGCCTAACGCAGATCCAGACGAACGCAGATCCAGACGAACACAGATCCAGACGAAACGCAGATCCAGACGAACACAGATCTGCAGGAGATTACCCTGGTGTGCGCGCGCACTGGAACATGCTCTAGCCTAACGCAGATCCAGACGAACGCAGATCCAGACAAACACAGATCCAGACGAACACAGATCCAGGCGAACACAGAACTGAAGGAGATCACCCTGGTGTGCGCGCGCACTGGAACACGCTCTAGCCTAACACAGATCCAGACGAACACAGATCCAGACGAACACAGATCCAGACGAACACAGATCCAGACGAACACAGATCCAGACGAACACAGATCCAGACGAACACAGATCCAGACGAACACAGATCCAGACGAACACAGATCTGCAGGAGATTACCCTGGTGTGCGCGCGCACTGGAACACGCTCTAGCCTAACACAGATCCAGACGAACACAGATCCAGACGAACACAGATCCAGACGAACACAGATCCAGACGAACACAGATCCAGACGAACGCAGATCCAGACGAAAGCAGATCCAGACGAACACAGATCCAGACGAACGCAGATCCAGACGAACACAGATCCAGACGAACACAGATCCAGACGAACACAGATCCAGATGAACACAGATCCAGACGAACACAGATCCAGGCGAACACAGATCTGCAGGAGATTACCCTGGTGTGCGCGCGCACTGGAACATGCTCTAGCCTAATGCAGATCCAGACGAACGCAGATCCAGACGAACACAGATCCAGACGAACACAGATCCAGGCGAACACAGAACTGCAGGAGATCACCCTGGTGTGTGCGCGCACTGGAACATGCTCTAGCCTAACGCAGATCCAGACGAACGCAGATCCAGACGAACACAGATCCAGACGAACACAGATCCAGGCGAACACAGAACTGCAGGAGATCACCCTGGTGTGCGCGCGCACTGGAACACGCTCTAGCCTAACACAGATCCAGACGAACACAGATCCAGACGAACACAGATCCAGACGAACTCAGATCCAGACGAACACAGATCCAGACGAACGCAGATCCAGACGAACGCAGATCCAGACGAACACAGATCCAGACGAACGCAGATCCAGACGAACACAGATCCAGACGAACACAGATCCAGACGAACACAGATCCAGATGAACACAGATCCAGACGAACACAGATCCAGGCGAACACAGATCTGCAGGAGATTACCCTGGTGTGCGCGCGCACTGGAACATGCTCTAGCCTAACGCAGATCCAGACGAACGCAGATCCAGACGAACACAGATCCAGACGAACACAGATCCAGGCGAACACAGAACTGCAGGAGATCACCCTGGTGTGTGCGCGCACTGGAACATGCTCTAGCCTAACGCAGATCCAGACGAACGCAGATCCAGACGAACACAGATCCAGGCGAACACAGAACTGCAGGAGATCACCCTGGTGTGCGCGCGCACTGGAACACGCTCTAGCCTAACGCAGATCCAGACGAACACAGATCCAGACGAACACAGATCCAGACGAACGCAGATCCAGACGAACGCAGATCCAGACGAACACAGATCCAGACGAACACAGATCCAGACGAACACAGATCCAGATGAACACAGATCCAGACGAACACAGATCCAGGCGAACACAGATCTGCAGGAGATTACCCTGTTGTGCGCGCGCACTGGAACACGCTCTAGCCTAATGCAGATCCAGACGAACGCAGATCCAGACGAACACAGATCCAGACGAACACAGATCCAGGCGAACACAGAACTGCAGGAGATCACCCTGGTGTGCGCGTGCACTGGAACACGCTCTAGCCTAACGCAGATCCAGACGAACGCAGATCCAGACGAACACAGATCCAGACGAACACAGATCCAGGCGAACACAGATCTGCAGGAGATTACCCTGGTGTGCGCGCGCACTGGAACACGCTCTAGCCTAACGCAGATCCAGACGAACGCAGATCCAGACGAACACAGATCCAGACGAACACAGATCCAGGCGAACACAGATCTGCAGGAGATCACCCTGGTGTGCGCGCGCACTGGAACACGCTCTAGCCTAACGCAGATCCAGACGAACGCAGATCCAGACGAACACAGATCCAGACGAACACAGATCCAGACGAACACAGATCCAGACGAACACAGATCCAGACGAACGCAGATCCAGACGAACACAGATCCAGACGAACACAGATCCAGGCGAACACAGATCTGCAGGAGATTACCCTGGTGTGCGCGTGCACTGGAATACGCTCTAGCCTAACGCAGATCCAGACGAACGCAGATCCAGACGAACACAGATCCAGACGAACACAGATCCAGACGAAACGCAGATCCAGACGAACACAGATCCAGACGAACACAGATCCAGACGAACACAGATCCAGACGAAACGCAGATCCAGACGAACACAGATCCAGGCGAACACAGAACTGCAGGAGATCACCCTGGTGTGCGCGTGCACTGGAACACGCTCTAGCCTAACGCAGATCCAGACGAACGCAGATCCAGACAAACACAGATCCAGACGAACACAGATCTGCAGGAGATTACCCTGGTGTGCGTGCGCACTGGAACACGCTCTAGCCTAACGCAGATCCAGACAAACACAGATCCAGACGAACACAGATCCAGACGAAACGCAGATCCAGACGAACACAGATCCAGACGAACACAGATCCAGGCGAACACAGAACTGCAGGAGATCACCCTGGTGTGCGCGTGCACTGGAACACGCTCTAGCCTAACGCAGATCCAGACGAACGCAGATCCAGACGAACACAGATCCAGACGAACACAGATCTGCAGGAGATTACCCTGGTGTGCGTGCGCACTGGAACACGCTCTAGCCTAACGCAGATCCAGACAAACACAGATCCAGACGAACACAGATCCAGACGAACGCAGATCCAGACGAACACAGATCCAGACGAACACAGATCCAGACGAACACAGATCCAGATGAACACAGATCCAGACGAACACAGATCCAGGCGAACACAGATCTGCAGGAGATTACCCTGGTGTGCGCGCGCACTGGAACACGCTCTAGCCTAATGCAGATCCAGACGAACGCAGATCCAGACGAACACAGATCCAGACGAACACAGATCCAGGCGAACACAGAACTGCAGGAGATCACCCTGGTGTGCGCGTGCACTGGAACACGCTCTAGCCTAACGCAGATCCAGACGAACGCAGATCCAGACGAACACAGATCCAGACGAACACAGATCCAGGCGAACACAGATCTGCAGGAGATTACCCTGGTGTGCGCGCGCACTGGAACACGCTCTAGCCTAACGCAGATCCAGACGAACGCAGATCCAGACGAACACAGATCCAGACGAACACAGATCCAGGCGAACACAGATCTGCAGGAGATCACCCTGGTGTGCGCGCGCACTGGAACACGCTCTAGCCTAACGCAGATCCAGACGAACGCAGATCCAGACGAACACAGATCCAGACGAACACAGATCCAGACGAACACAGATCCAGACGAACGCAGATCCAGACGAACACAGATCCAGACGAACACAGATCCAGGCGAACACAGATCTGCAGGAGATTACCCTGGTGTGCGCGTGCACTGGAATACGCTCTAGCCTAACGCAGATCCAGACGAACGCAGATCCAGACGAACACAGATCCAGACGAACACAGATCCAGACGAAACGCAGATCCAGACGAACACAGATCCAGACGAACACAGATCCAGACGAACACAGATCCAGACGAAACGCAGATCCAGACGAACACAGATCCAGGCGAACACAGAACTGCAGGAGATCACCCTGGTGTGCGCGTGCACTGGAACACGCTCTAGCCTAACGCAGATCCAGACGAACGCAGATCCAGACGAACACAGATCCAGACGAACACAGATCTGCAGGAGATTACCCTGGTGTGCGTGCGCACTGGAACACGCTCTAGCCTAACGCAGATCCAGACAAACACAGATCCAGACGAACACAGATCCAGACGAAACGCAGATCCAGACGAACACAGATCCAGACGAACACAGATCCAGGCGAACACAGAACTGCAGGAGATCACCCTGGTGTGTGCGCGCACTGGAACACGCTCTAGCCTAACGCAGATCCAGACGAACGCAGATCCAGACGAACACAGATCCAGACGAACGCAGATCCAGACGAACGCAGATCCAGACGAACACAGATCTAGACGAACACAGATCCAGGCGAACACAGAACTGCAGGAGATCACCCTGGTGTGCGCGTGCACTGGAACTCGCTCTAGCCTAACGCAGATCCAGACGAACGCAGATCCAGACGAACACAGATCCAGACGAACACAGATCTGCAGGAGATTACCCTGGTGTGCGTGCGCACTGGAACACGCTCTAGCCTAACGCAGATCCAGACGAACACAGATCCAGACGAACACAGATCCAGACGAAACGCAGATCCAGACGAACACAGATCCAGACGAACACAGATCCAGACGAAACACAGATCCAGACGAAAACAGATCTGCAGGAGATTACCCTGGTGTGTGCGCGCACTGGAACACGCTCTAGCCTAACGCAGATCCAGACGAACACAGATCCAGACGAACGCAGATCCAGACGAACATAGATCCAGACGAACACAGATCCAGACGAACACAGATCCAGACGAAACACAGATCCAGACGAAAACAGATCTGCAGGAGATTACCCTGGTGTGTGCGCGCACTGGAACACGCTCTAGCCTAACGCAGATCCAGACGAACGCAGATCCAGACGAACACAGATCCAGACGAAACACAGATCAAGACGAACACAGATCTGCAGGAGATTACCCTGGTGTGCGCGCGCACTGGAACACGCTCTAGCCTAACACAGATCCAGACGAACACAGATCCAGACGAACAGAGTTCCAGACGAACACAGATCTGCAGGAGATTACCCTGGTGTGCGCGCGCACTGGAACACGCTCTAGCCTAACACAGATCCAGACGAACACAGATCTGCAGGAGATTACCCTGGTGTGCGCGCGCACTGGAACACGCTCTAGCCTAACACAGATCCAGACGAACACAGATCCAGACGAACACAGATCCAGACGAACACAGATCTGCAGGAGATTACCCTGGTGTGCGCGCGCACTGGAACACGCTCTAGCCTAACACAGATCCAGACGAACACAGATCCAGACGAACACAGATCCAGACGAACACAGATCCAGACAAATGCAGATCCAGACGAACACAGATCCAGACGAACGCAGATCCAGACGAACGCAGATCCAGACGAACACAGATCCAGACGAAACACAGATCCAGACGAACACAGATCCAGACGAAACACAGATCCAGACGAACACAGATCTGCAGGAGATTACCCTGGTGTGCGCGCGCACTTGAACATGCTCTAGCCTAACGCAGATCCAGACGAACGCAGATCCAGACGAACACAGATCTGCAGGAGATTACCCTGGTGTGCGCGCGCACTGGAACACGCTCTAGCCTAACGCAGATCCAGACGAACACGGATCCAGACAAAACGCAGTTCCAGACGAACGCAGATCTGCATGAGATTACCCTGGTGTGCGTGCGCACTGGAACACGCTCTAGCCTAACGCAGATCCAGACGAACACAGATCCAGACGAATACAGATCCAGACGAACACAGATCCAGACAAACGCAGATCCAGACGAACGCAGATCTAGACGAACGCAGATCCAGACGAACACAGATCAGCAGGAGATCACCCTGTGCGCGCGCACTGGAACACGCTCTAGCCTAACGCAGATCCAGACGAACACAGATCCAGACGAACACAGATCCAGACGAACACAGATCCAGACGAACACAGATCCAGACGAACACAGATCTGCAGGAGATTACCCTGGTGTGTGCACGCACTGGAACACGCTCTAGCCTAACACAGATCCAGACGAACACAGTTCCAGACGAACACAGATCCAGATGAACACAGATCCAGACGAACACAGATCCAGACGAACACAGATCCAGACGAACACAGATCCAGACGAACGCAGATCCTGATGCGCACACACACGTTCAGCGATGTCCTGATGCGCACACACACGTTCAGCGATGTCCTGATCCGCACACACACGTTCAGTGATGTCCTGATGCGCACACACACGTTCAGTGATGTCCTGATGCGCACACACACGTTCAGCGATGTCCTGATGCGCACACACACGTTCAGCGATGTCCTGATGCGCACACACACGTTCAGCGATGTCCTGATGCGCACACACGCGTTCAGCGATGTCCTGATGCGCACACACGCGTTCATGCGCACACACACGTTCAGCGATGTCCTGATGCGCACACACGCGTTCATGCGCACACACACGTTCAGTGATGTCCTGATGCGCACACACACGTTCAGCGATGTCCTGATGCGCACACACACATTCAGCGATGTCCTGATGCGCATACACGCGTTCAGCGATGTCCTGATGCGCACACACACGTTCAGCGATGTCCTGATCCGCACACACACGTTCAGTGATGTCCTGATGCGCACACACACGTTCAGTGATGTCCTGATGCGCACACACACGTTCAGTGATGTCCTGATGCGCACACACACGTTCAGCGATGTCCTGATGCGCACACACGCGTTCAGCGATGTCCTGATGCGCACACACGCGTTCATGCGCACACACACGTTCAGCGATGTCCTGATGCGCACACACGCGTTCATGCGCACACACACATTCAGTGATGTCCTGATGCGCACACACACGTTCAGCGATGTCCTGATGCGCACACACACGTTCAGCGATGTCCTGATGCGCACACACGCGTTCAGCGATGTCCTGATGCGCACACACACGTTCAGCGATGTCCTGATGCGCACACACACGTTCAGCGATGTCCTGATGCGCACACACACGTTCAGCGATGTCCTGATGCGCACACACGCGTTCAGCGATGTCCTGATGCGCACACACACGTTCAGCGATGTCCTGATGCGCACACACGCGTTCAGCGATGTCCTGATGCGCACACACGCGTTCATGCGCACACACACGTTCAGCGATGTCCTGATGCGCACACACGCGTTCATGCGCACACACACATTCAGTGATGTCCTGATGCGCACACACACGTTCAGCGATGTCCTGATGCGCACACACACGTTCAGCGATGTCCTGATGCGCACACACGCGTTCAGCGATGTCCTGATGCGCACACACACGTTCAGCGATGTCCTGATGCGCACACACACGTTCAGCGATGTCCTGATGCGCACACACACGTTCAGCGATGTCCTGATGCGCACACACGCGTTCAGCGATGTCCTGATGCGCACACACACGTTCATGCGCACACACACGTTCAGCGATGTCCTGATGCGCACACACGCGTTCATGCGCACACACACGTTCAGCGATGTCCTGATGCGCACACACGCGTTCATGCGCACACACACGTTCAGTGATGTCCTGATGCGCACACACACGTTCAGCGATGTCCTGATGCGCACACACACATTCAGCGATGTCCTGATGCGCACACACGCGTTCAGCGATGTCCTGATGCGCACACACACGTTCAGCGATGTCCTGATGCGCACACACACATTCAGCGATGTCCTGATGCGCACACACACATTCAGCGATGTCCTGATGCGCACACACACGTTCAGCGATGTCCTGATGCGCACACACGCGTTCAGCGATGTCCTGATGCGCACACACACATTCAGCGATGTCCTGATGCGCACACACGCGTTCAGTGATGTCCTGATGCGCACACACACGTTCAGTGATGTCCTGATGCGCACACACACGTTCAGTGATGTCCTGATGCGCACACACGCGTTCAGTGATGTCCTGATGCGCACACACACGTTCAGGGATGTCCTGATCCGCACACACACGTTCAGTGATGTCCTGATGCGCACACACACGTTCAGTGATGTCCTGATGCGCACACACACGTTCAGCGATGTCCTGATGCGCACACACACGTTCAGCGATGTCCTGATCCGCACACACACGTTCAGTGATGTCCTGATGCGCACACACACGTTCAGTGATGTCCTGATGCGCACACACACGTTCAGTGATGTCCTGATGCGCACACACACGTTCAGTGATGTCCTGATGCGCACACACACGTTCAGTGATGTCCTGATGCGCACACACGCGTTCAGCGATGTCCTGATGCGCACACACACATTCAGCGATGTCCTGATGCACACACACACGTTCAGCGATGTCCTGATGCGCACACACACGTTCAGCGATGTCCTGATGCGCACACACACGTTCAGCGATGTCCTGATGCGCACACACACGTTCAGCGATGTCCTGATGCGCACACACACGTTCAGCGATGTCCTGATGCGCACACACACGTTCAGCGATGTCCTGATGCGCACACACACGTTCAGCGATGTCCTGATGCGCACACACGCGTTCAGCGATGTCCTGATGCGCACACACACGTTCAGCGATGTCCTGATCCGCACACACACGTTCAGAGATGTCCTGATGCGCACACACACGTTCAGCGATGTCCTGATCCGCACACACACGTTCAGCGATGTCCTGATGCGCAAACACACGTTCAGCGATGTCCTGATGCGCACACACACGTTCAGCGATGTCCTGATGCGCACACACACGTTCAGCGATGTCCTGATGCGCACACACACGTTCAGCGATGTCCTGATGCGCACACACACGTTCTGCGATGTCCTGATGCGCACACACACGTTCAGCGATGTCCTGATGCGCACACACACGTTCAGCGATGTCCTGATGCGCACACACACGTTCAGCGATGTCCTGATGCGCACACACACGTTCAGCGATGTCCTGATGCGCACACACACGTTCAGCGATGTCCTGATGCGCACACACACGTTCAGCGATGTCCTGATGCGCACACACACGTTCAGCGATGTCCTGATGCGCACACACACGTTCAGCGATGTCCTGATGCGCACACACACGTTCAGCGATGTCCTGATCCGCACACACACGTTCAGTGATGTCCTGATGCGCACACACACGTTCAGCGATGTCCTGATGCGCACACACACGTTCAGTGATGTCCTGATGCGCACACACACGTTCAGCGATGTCCTGATGCGCACACACACGTTCAGCGATGTCCTGATGCGCACACACACGTTCAGCGATGTCCTGATCCGCACACACACGTTCAGTGATGTCCTGATGCGCACACACACGTTCAGCGATGTCCTGATGCGCACACACACGTTCAGCGATGTCCTGATGCGCACACACACGTTCAGCGATGTCCTGATCCGCACACACACGTTCAGTGATGTCCTGATGCGCACACACACGTTCAGCGATGTCCTGATGCGCACACACACGTTCAGCGATGTCCTGATCCGCACACACACGTTCAGCGATGTCCTGATGCGCACACACACGTTCTGCGATGTCCTGATGCGCACACACACGTTCAGCGATGTCCTGATCCGCACACACACGTTCAGTGATGTCCTGATGCGCACACACACGTTCAGCGATGTCCTGATGCGCACACACACGTTCAGCGATGTCCTGATGCGCACACACACGTTCAGCGATGTCCTGATCCGCACACACACGTTCAGCGATGTCCTGATGCGCACACACACGTTCAGCGATGTCCTGATCCGCACACACACGTTCAGCGATGTCCTGATGCGCACACACACGTTCAGCGATGTCCTGATGCGCACACACACGTTCAGCGATGTCCTGATGCGCACACACACGTTCAGCGATGTCCTGATGCGCACACACACGTTCAGCGATGTCCTGATGCGCACACACACGTTCAGCGATGTCCTGATGCGCACACACACGTTCAGCGATGTCCTGATGCGCACACACACGTTCAGCGATGTCCTGATCCGCACACACACGTTCAGCGATGTCCTGATGCGCACACACACGTTCAGCGATGTCCTGATGCGCACACACACGTTCAGCGATGTCCTGATGCGCACACACACGTTCAGCGATGTCCTGATGCGCACACACACGTTCAGCGATGTCCTGATGCGCACACACGCGTTCAGCGATGTCCTGATGCGCACACACACGTTCAGCGATGTCCTGATCCGCACACACACGTTCAGTGATGTCCTGATGCGCAAACACACGTTCAGCGATGTCCTGATGCGCACACACACGTTCAGCGATGTCCTGATGCGCACACACACGTTCTGCGATGTCCTGATGCGCACACACACGTTCAGTGATGTCCTGATGCGCACACACACGTTCAGCGATGTCCTGATCCGCACACACACGTTCAGTGATGTCCTGATGCGCAAACACACGTTCAGCGATGTCCTGATGCGCACACACACGTTCAGCGATGTCCTGATGCGCACACACACGTTCAGCGATGTCCTGATGCGCACACACACGTTCAGCGATGTCCTGATGCGCACACACACGTTCTGCGATGTCCTGATGCGCACACACACGTTCAGCGATGTCCTGATCCGCACACACACGTTCAGTGATGTCCTGATGCGCACACACACGTTCAGCGATGTCCTGATGCGCACACACACGTTCAGCGATGTCCTGATGCGCACACACACGTTCAGCGATGTCCTGATGCGCACACACACGTTCAGCGATGTCCTGATGCGCACACACACGTTCAGCGATGTCCTGATGCGCACACACACGTTCAGCGATGTCCTGATGCGCACACACACGTTCAGCGATGTCCTGATGCGCACACACACGTTCAGCGATGTCCTGATCCGCACACACACGTTCAGTGATGTCCTGATGCGCACACACACGTTCAGCGATGTCCTGATGCGCACACACACGTTCAGTGATGTCCTGATGCGCACACACACGTTCAGCGATGTCCTGATGCGCACACACACGTTCAGCGATGTCCTGATGCGCACACACACGTTCAGCGATGTCCTGATCCGCACACACACGTTCAGCGATGTCCTGATCCGCACACACACGTTCAGCGATGTCCTGATGCGCACACACACGTTCAGCGATGTCCTGATGCGCACACACACGTTCAGCGATGTCCTGATGCGCACACACACGTTCTGCGATGTCCTGATGCGCACACACACGTTCAGCGATGTCCTGATGCGCACACACACGTTCAGCGATGTCCTGATGCGCACACACACGTTCAGCGATGTCCTGATGCGCACACACGCGTTCAGTGATGTCCTGATGCGCACACACACGTTCAGCGATGTCCTGATGCGCACACACACGTTCAGTGATGTCCTGATGCGCACACACACGTTCAGTGATGTCCTGATGCGCACACACACGTTCAGCGATGTCCTGATGCGCACACACACGTTCAGCGATGTCCTGATGCGCACACACGCGTTCAGTGATGTCCTGATTCAGCCCTGGATGAGAATGATGGATTGAGGAAACACTGAGCTCCGGCTGAGGAGGTTCTGCTGAGTCGCTCTCGGAAGAATGCGGTGGGTCTGCACTTAATGCGAAGGCCGGAGAGTAAAACACACAATGCCTGGGAAGCTGTTCAATAATTAATGGGCTCTCTCGTAAAAAATCCATATCTATATAAGTGTAGTGGTGGTGTGAGGCTTGAGATGAGTGTGTTGTTGTACACGAGCACTTTACTCGCCACTGTTAGAGTGTGTGTTTATTCTAATCAGAGTCCAGACCATACAGCATTTACTCTATATTAACCATCCGCTGTACCGAGCCGCGTCAGCACCGGATCTAAACCGCACCAGAAACGGCTGCGCTCGCAGCAGCGATGAACGCCTTCGAGTTTATTAATATTTATTAATATTGGCATAGGTAACATTTATTAATATTGGCATAGGTAACATTTATTAATATTGGCATAGGTAACATTTATTAATATTGGCATAAGTAACATTTATTAATATTGTCGTAAGTAACATTTATTAATATTGGCATAAGGAACATTTATTAATATTGGCATAAGTAACATTTATTAATATTGGCATAAGTGACATTTATTAATATTGGCATAAGTAACATTTATTAATATTGGCATGAGTAACATTTATTAATATTGTCGTAAGTAACATTTGTTCATATTTTCATAAGTAACATTTATTAATATTGGCATAAGTAACATTTATTAATATTGGCATAAGTAACATTTATTAATATTGGCATTAGTAACATTTATTAATATGGGCATAAGTAACATTTATTAATATTGGCATGAGTAACATTTATTAATATTGTCGTAAGTAACATTTATTGATATTATCATAAGTAACATTTATTAATATTGTCATGAATAGCATTGATTATTGATATTGTCGTCTTCATCTTCTGTCAGATATTTTGGGCTTTATAAGCCGTTATTGAACGTCTTCAGAGTCGTGTGTATCCGCTCCTGTTACACTGGTTAAGTGTGTGTGTGTGTGTGTGTGTGTGTGTGCTCCACACAGTGTCTGGACGAGGGAGAAGCGTCGAGGGTCATGGCTGTGCGGGTCGATAGAGGTCCACTCCTCTTCTTCTTCTTCTTCTTCTTCTTCTTCGTCTGCCAGAACTCCTGCGACGCCTTGAGTAAGTCTAACGCACTGGTGTTGGTATGGTAACAATGCCATGTCCTTTTGTGATGGGATGTCGTCATGGAAACTAAGCAGAGGCTGATGCTATTTTACTGCAATGAATTATTAAAGCAGAAAGATTCATGTCTGGTGGACGCTGGAATGAAATTGAGTCGAACTCTTCTGAATAGCTGTGCGTTCTCACCCCAAAATACTGAAGAATCAGCTTTATTCCTCCAGCGCTTCACACAGTCCAGATCGCGTCACAGTAATGAACAGCAGAATATCAGAATCAGTGATGAATCTTCATCAGATATGACACACATTCAGATTCAGTAAAGCAGCTCTACAGAAGATCAGAGTCATTATTCACATCGGTTCAGTGTTCACTCAGTTCAGTGTTCACTCAGTTCAGTGTTCACTCAGTTCAGTGTTCACTCAGTTCAGTGTTCACTCAGTTCAGTGTTGATTCAGTTCAGTGTTCACTCAGTTCAGTGTTCACTCAGTTCAGGGTTCACTCAGTTCAGTGTTGATTCAGTTCAGTGTTCACTCAGTTCAGTGTTCACTCAGTTCAGTGTTCACTCAGTTCAGTGTTCACTCAGTTCAGTGTTGATTCAGTTCAGTGTTCACTCAGTTCAGTGTTCACTCAGTTGTGTTGATTCAGTTCAGTGTTCACTCAGTTCAGTGTTGATTCAGTTCATTGTTCACTCAGTTCAGTGTTGATTCAGTTCAGTGTTCACTCAGTTCAGTGTTCACTCAGTTCAGGGTTTACTCAGTTCAGTGTTGATTCAGTTCAGTGTTCACTCAGTTCAGTGTTGATTCAGTTCAGTGTTCACTCAGTTCAGTGTTCACTCAGTTCAGTGTTCATTCAGTTCAGTGTTCACTCAGTTCAGTGTTCACTCAGTTCAGTGTTCACTCAGTTCAGTGTTTACTCAGTTCAGTGTTCACTCAGTTCAGTGTTGATTCAGTTCAGTGTTCACTCAGTTCAGTGTTGATTCAGTTCAGTGTTCACTCAGTTCAGTGTTGATTCAGTTCAGTTCAGTGTTGATTCAGTTCAGTTCAGTGTTCACTCAGTTCACTGTTGATTCAGTTCAGTGTTGATTCAGTTCAGTTCAGTGTTGATTCAGTTTAGTGTTGATTCAGTTCAGTTCAGTGTTGATTCGGTTCAGTTCAGTGTTGATTCAGTTCAGTTCAGTGTTGATTCGGTTCAGTTCAGTGTTGATTCGGTTCAGTGTTGATTCAGTTCAGTTTAATAACTGTTGATGTTGCAAAATTCGTCAAGTCGAATCAGCTAATAAAGAAAGCGCCACTGTAATAATCTAATTCAATTACTTTATACTATTATTATAAATGCTGAGGCTGTTTTTATATGAGATTTTATTTGAAATAGTTGTGAGAGAGAGTGTGTGTGTGTGTGTGTGTGTGTGTGTGTGTGTGTGTGAGTGTGTATGTGTGTGTGAGTGGTGTGTGTATGTGTGTGTGTGTGTATGAGTGTGTGTGTGAGTGATGTGTATGTGTGTGTGTTAGAGGTCTGCACGGGCTTTAAACTGAAGCCCGAACCCGAGGTCCATTCTGTTTCTCACAGCAAATACGTGCGAGAGCGGTAGCACATGCGCAAAACAGTTTTGTGATATAAATGATATGATAAAATAAAACAAATAATTAAAAAAAATTTATATATATATATATATACGTATATATATATATATATATCATTATCATTATCATTATATTTGAGAGAGAGAGCCTGTGTGTCTGACTGTGCAACATGACATCATGACTTTGCGTAAACATACACGCCACTTTCAAGTCAAGTGGCGTGTTATCTACACGCATTTTGAGCTATCAGCGTGTGTGTCCACGCCGAAATCTTTTGCGTGTATGTCTACGCCATTAAACGTCCGAGTGATTCCGCGTGTATGTCTACGCCATTAAACGTCCGAGTGATTCCGCGTGTATGTCTACGCCGTTAAACGTCCGAGTGATTCCGCGTGTATGTCTACGCCATTAAACGTCCGAGTGATTCCGCGTGTATGTGTACGCCGTTAAATGTCCGAGTGATTCCGCGTGTATGTGTACGCCATTAAACGTCCGAGTGATTCCGCGTGTATGTCTACGCCGTTAAATGTCCGAGTGATTCCGCGTGTATGTGTACGCCATTAAACGTCCGAGTGATTCCGCGTGTATGTCTACGCCGTTAAATGTCCGAGTGATTCCGCGTGTATGTGTACGCCATTAAACGTCCGAGTGATTCCGCGTGTATGTCTACGCCGTTAAACGTCCGAGTGATTCCGCGTGTATGTCTACGCCATTAAACGTCCGAGTGATTCCGCGTGTATGTGTACGCCGTTAAACGTCCGAGTGATTCCGCGTGTATGTCTACGCCATTAAACGTCCGAGTGATTCCGCGTGTGTGTGTACGCCGTTAAACGTCCGAGTGATTCCGCGTGTATGTCTACGCCATTAAACGTCCGAGTGATTCCGCGTGTGTGTCTACGCCGTTAAACGTCCGAGTGATTCCGCGTGTATGTCTACGCCATTAAACGTCCGAGTGATTCCGCGTGTATGTGTACGCCGTTAAACGTCCGAGTGATTCCGCGTGTATGTCTACGCCATTAAACGTCCGAGTGATTCCGCGTGTGTGTGTACGCCGTTAAACGTCCGAGTGATTCCGCGTGTATGTCTACGCCGTTAAACGTCCGAGTGATTCCGCGTGTATGTGTACGCCGTTAAACGTCCGAGTGATTCCGCGTCTATGTCTACGCCGTTAAACGTCCGAGTGATTCCGCGTGTATGTGTACGCCGTTAAACGTCCGAGTGATTCCGCGTGTATGTCTACGCCGTTAAACGTCCGAGTGATCCCGCGTGTATGTGTACGCCGTTAAACGTCCGAGTGATTCCGCGTGTATGTCTACGCCATTAAACGTCCGAGTGATCCCGCGTGTATGTCTACGCCGTTAAACGTCCGAGTGATTCCGCGTGTATGTCTACGCCATTAAACGTCCGAGTGATTCCGCGTGTATGTCTACGCCATTAAACGTCCGAGTGATCCCGCGTGTATGTGTACGCCATTAAACGTCCGAGTGATTCCGCGTGTATGTGTACGCCATTAAACGTCCGAGTGATTCCGCGTGTATGTGTACGCCATTAAACGTCCGAGTGATTCCGCGTGTATGTGTACGCCGTTAAACGTCCGAGTGATTCCGCGTCTATGTCTACGCCGTTAAACGTCCGAGTGATCCCGCGTGTATGTGTACGCCGTTAAACGTCCGAGTGATTCCGCGTGTATGTCTACGCCATTAAACGTCCGAGTGATTCCGCGTGTATGTCTACGCCATTAAACGTCCGAGTGATCCCGCGTGTATGTCTACGCCGTTAAACGTCCGAGTGATTCCGCGTGTATGTCTACGCCATTAAACGTCCGAGTGATCCCGCGTGTATGTGTACGCCATTAAACGTCCGAGTGATTCCGCGTGTATGTGTACGCCGTTAAACGTCCGAGTGATTCCGCGTCTATGTCTACGCCATTAAACGTCCGAGTGATCCCGCGTGTATGTGTACGCCGTTAAACGTCCGAGTGATTCCGCGTGTATGTCTACGCCATTAAACGTCCGAGTGATTCCGCGTGTATGTCTACGCCATTAAACGTCCGAGTGATCCCGCGTGTATGTCTACGCCGTTAAACGTCCGAGTGATTCCGCGTGTATGTGTACGCCGTTAAACGTCCGAGTGATTCCGCGTCTATGTCTACGCCGTTAAACGTCCGAGTGATTCCGCGTGTATGTCTACGCCGTTAAACGTCCGAGTGATTCCGCGTGTATGTGTACGCCGTTAAACGTCCGAGTGATTCCGCGTGTATGTCTACGCCGTTAAACGTCCGAGTGATCCCGCGTGTATGTGTACGCCGTTAAACGTCCGAGTGATTCCGCGTGTATGTGTACGCCATTAAACGTCCGAGTGATTCCGCGTGTATGTGTACGCCGTTAAACGTCCGAGTGATTCCGCGTGTATGTGTACGCCGTTAAACGTCCGAGTGATTCCGCGTGTATGTCTACGCCGTTAAACGTCCGAGTGATCCCGCGTGTATGTGTACGCCGTTAAACGTCCGAGTGATTCCGCGTGTATGTCTACGCCATTAAACGTCCGAGTGATCCCGCGTGTATGTCTACGCCGTTAAACGTCCGAGTGATTCCGCGTGTATGTGTACGCCGTTAAACGTCCGAGTGATTCCGCGTCTATGTCTACGCCGTTAAACGTCCGAGTGATTCCGCGTGTATGTGTACGCCGTTAAACGTCCGAGTGATTCCGCGTGTATGTCTACGCCGTTAAACGTCCGAGTGATCCCGCGTGTATGTGTACGCCGTTAAACGTCCGAGTGATTCCGCGTGTATGTGTACGCCGTTAAACGTCCGAGTGATTCCGCGTGTATGTGTACGCCATTAAACGTCCGAGTGATTCCGCGTGTATGTCTACGCCATTAAATGTCCGAGTGATTCCGCGTGTATGTCTACGCCATTAAACGTCCGAGTGATTCCGCGTGTATGTCTACGCCGTTAAACGTCCGAGTGATTCCGCGTGTGTGTCTACGCCGTTAAACGTCCGAGTGATTCCGCGTGTATGTGTACGGCGTTAAACGTCCGAGTGATTCCGCGTGTATGTGTACGCCGTTAAACGTCCGAGTGATTCCGCGTGTATGTGTACGCCGTTAAACGTCCGAGTGATTCCGCGTGTATGTGTACGCCGTTAAACGTCCGAGTGATTCCGCGTGTATGTGTACGCCGTTAAACGTCCGAGTGATTCCGCGTGTATGTGTACGCCGTTAAACGTCCGAGTGATTCCGCGTGTGTGTCTACGCCGTTAAACGTCCGAGTGATTCCGCGTGTATGTGTACGCCATTAAACGTCCGAGTGATTCCGCGTGTGTGTGTACGCCGTTAAACGTCCGAGTGATTCCGCGTGTATGTGTACGCCATTAAACGTCCGAGTGATTCCGCGTGTATGTGTACGCCGTTAAACGTCCGAGTGATTCCGCGTGTGTGTCTACGCCGTTAAACGTCCGAGTGATTCCGCGTGTATGTGTACGCCGTTAAACGTCCGAGTGATTCCGCGTGTATGTGTACGCCGTTAAACGTCCGAGTGATTCCGCGTGTATGTGTACGCCGTTAAACGTCCGAGTGATTCCGCGTGTGTGTGTACGCCGTTAAACGTCCGAGTGATTCCGCGTGTATGTGTACGCCGTTAAACGTCCGAGTGATTCCGCGTGTGTGTGTACGCCGTTAAACGTCCGAGTGATTCCGCGTGTATGTGTACGCCGTTAAACGTCCGAGTGATTCCGCGTGTGTGTCTACGCCGTTAAACGTCCGAGTGATTCCGCGTGTATTTCTACGCCGTTAAACGTCCGAGTGATTCCGCGTGTATGTGTACGCCGTTAAACGTCCGAGTGATTCCGCGTGTATGTGTACGCCGTTAAACGTCCGAGTGATTCCGCGTGTATGTGTACGCCGTTAAACGTCCGAGTGATTCCGCGTGTATGTGTACGCCGTTAAACGTCCGAGTGATTCCGCGTGTATGTGTACGCCGTTAAACGTCCGAGTGATTCCGCGTGTATGTGTACGCCATTAAACGTCCGAGTGATTCCGCGTGTATGTGTACGCCGTTAAACGTCCGAGTGATTCCGCGTGTATGTGTACGCCGTTAAACGTCCGAGTGATTCCGCGTGTGTGTGTACGCCGTTAAACGTCCGAGTGATTCCGCGTGTATGTGTACGCCGTTAAACGTCCGAGTGATTCCGCGTGTATGTGTACGCCGTTAAATGTCCGAGCGAAACGAAGCAAAATCTATATCTACATCTGTGGAGCGATATTTCTTTTCCTAGGATGGTAGGAGAAGACTCATAAATGGTATTAACCCCAGTGACGGGTAGGTTTAGGGACGGGGTTGGGGTAGGTCATATACATAATACAGTAATATAACATTGTCAAAGGCGTTGATAAACACGCTGAAAAGCGATTATGCGTGTTGATAGCACGCCAAAAATGAAAATACGAATTGGCGTGTCATACATACGCCATTTCATGAGATCAGTCTGGACTGTGTGTATGCACATATTGCACATCTGCGCACGTATACTTTCTCTCTCTCGCGTGCCGGTCACCACAACACAGCAAGCAGGCAAAGCACACGGCACGCAAACTATATATAGCCTATTTAGTTTTTCTTAGTTAAACCCGAACCTGACCCGAACCCGAGGCTGTTCATTAAACATTAACCCGAACCCGACCCGAAACCCGCACCTTTTTCGGGACCCGTCGGGCTCGGGTCGGGTAGCAGACCTCTAGTGTGTGTGTGTGTATGAGTGTGTGTGTGTGTGTGTGTGTGTGTGTGTGTGTGTGTGTGTGTGTTTCTGTTTATATTACATTGTGGGGCCCAGCCAGCGGTCCCTATGAGGAAAACAGCGTATAAATCATACTAAGTAATGTTTTTTGAAAATGTAAAAATGCAGAAAGTTGTGTGTGATGGGTAGGGTTAGGGATAGGGTTAGTGTAAGGGGACAGAATATACAGTTTGTACAGTATAAAAATCATTATGCCTATGGAGATATGCCTATGGTCCCCACAAGTATAGCAAAACAAACCTGTGTGTGTGTGTGTGTTGTCAGTAGAGGAGGAGACAACGCCCCACATCAGTTTGTCTCCAGCGCTGTTTGTTCACAATTCATTTTCTGTTGAACCCTCACATATAAGGAGAAATATAGAAATAACAACAATGCAAATACAAGTAATGGTAATGACTCATGCTTATAAAAGTATCCGCAAGGACACTGTTATAAGCATGAGCCCCGTCTGATCGGCCGTGGCGGCGGTGTTGCAACAATCTATAGAGATATTATTAATGTTACTCAGAAAACAGGTCACAGGTTTAATTCGTTTGAAGTACTTGTGCTAAATGTTAGGCTCTTAGATGTAAGAAAGAAATCCCTATTATCTCTAGCCTTGGCTACTGTATATAGACCTCCAGGACCATATGCCGATTTCCTAAAAGAGTTTGCAGACTTTCTCTCAGATCTATTGGTCAACGCCGATAAAGCAATAATTGTTGGAGATTTTAACATACACCTGGATAATTCAAATGATGCGTTAGGGACTGCGTTTACAGATTTATTAAACTCCTTCGGGGTCAAGCAAAACGTCACCGGACCAACTCATCGTCTTAATCACACACTCGATTTAATTATATCACTATGAGCTCCATTCTCTCTAGAACGGAGGCGGGCCCCTGTTTAAAACAATAATATCTTAGTAAAAACCTAAAGTAATATTGTCAGGGTTCTGTCACTTCTGTCTAGTCTATTTCTTGGTTTTGTGACAGAGCCCTGACACACCTGTTTTATCTTGTCTGTGCCTTGTTTCATGTGCTTTCGTGTCTTGTGCTGTGTAGCACACAGCTTGTGTTTTACACTAGCTGTGTGCTTTCATGTTGTCATGTTTTGTGTGAACACGTGGTTTCTGAGTGTTTTCATTAGCTGCGTGTTCATGTCTCGTTTTGTGTGAGCACATGGCTGGTGATTGGTTTTACTGGCCATGTGCTTGTGTTCAGGTCATGTTTGGTGTGAGCACATGGCTTGTCATGCATGTTTCCTTGTGCCATGTGCTCTCCTGTTGATTGTCTAGCCCCTCCCATCTTGTTACCTGATTATTGAATCATCTGCCCCACCTGTCCTCCCTCGTTACCTCCTTTGTTTGGTCTCCCTATTTATTCTCCCTGTGTTTGAAGTCCTGTGCTGTTTCGTTGTCGTATGTACCTGGTGTGTTACCTCTTGTGTCAAGTCAGTCAAGTCAGTCAAGTCAAGCCAAGTCAATTGTTTTCCCCTACAGGGTAGTTTTGTTTGTATTTTTGTTTTGTTATTATCATTAAGAACCCATTATCTCTGCACCTGAGTCCTCGCTCCTTTCACCTCCACCACACCTGACAAATATTGCCAAGCTATATATCATTTGAAAGCTTAAAATCTCTAGTTTTCATATTTGGTGGCTGTTATCTAAAATAAATTACAGAGGAGCAGATATTTATCAATTTGCAACAAGAATATTTCATATTCATTAGGAGTATTTAGGCCTTTATTTTGAAATAACAATAAACATGAAAAATCATGAAAGATTGGTAGAAACCTCAGTTTGTTTTCATGCCATGAGTTCAAAAGATAACACCAATTCCATTTTATGAGAAAAAAAGGTCTGAAAATGTTTTAAATATAAAGAAAAATGTATGGATTCTCGATTTGTGATGCGGCTGCGAGCTATAACGCTATAACGTAGTCTTTATGCATTTATTAGAGGTTTAATTCAAATCAAATACTGCCAAACCACCCATACTACTTCTGAATAGGATGTCTACTTCATAAATTGTATGAAAATTATGGAAATACATGGTTCAGATCACTCAAAACATATGAAAATGGAGGCGCCCTTATTTGGGCAGTAATGGAGTCTGGTGTTCACCTAGTGAAAAAGTTGGGTACTGTGCTCGAATAAAATCTTACTGAAAGCTCATTTTTTGAGATATCAACCTAAAATTTGGAATACAACTTGTTCAGATTTTTCTCTTTAATTTTCTTGCAGTTTTAGAGTAAAATATGTTTTGTAATATATATATTTTATATAAAATATTAATCATTATATTTTTACATTACACAATTTCATAAACTCAAACTTATATAACTTTTTTTCTGTTTCATTTTTTATAATTTCCTTTATTATTCTCAATATATATGCTGCCACTTGGTAATATTCTAAGGAAACATGGAATTAGTTTCCATTGTTATGCCGATGACACTCAAATATATATTTCATCACGGCCAGATGAAAACACTAACCTATCTAAATTGACAGATTGTGTTAAAGATATAAAAGATTGGATGACGCGTAATTTTCTTTTATTAAATCCAGACAAGACAGAGGTAATACTTATCGGTTCTAAAAACCGTCCACAAAACATTTCACAGCACGACTTTAACATATTAGAAAGCCCTGTTACTTTATCCGCTACAGTAAAAGACCTGGGTGTTACATTAGACTGCAACCTGTCTTTTGAAAAGCATATTTCATATGTTACAAAAACAGCCTTTTTCCATCTTAGAAACATTGCTAAGCTACGTAATATGCTATCAGTCTCTGATGCAGAAAAGTTAGTTCATGCATTCATGACCTCGAGACTAGATTACTGTAATGCTTTATTAGCTGGTTGTCCTGCATCCTCAATAAACAAGCTACAGTTAGTGCAAAATGCAGCCGCTAGAGTTCTTACTAGATCAAGAAAATATGATCATATAACACCGATTCTATCATCACTTCATTGGTTACCTATTAAGTTCCGTATCAATTACAAGGTCTTGCTTTTGACTTATAAAGCTCTGAATGGTTTAGCTCCAGTGTATTAACGGATCTTCTATCGCCCTATAATCCATCGCACTCTTTAAGATCACTAAATTCGAGGCTTCTGGTCATTCCTAGGATATCCAGATCCACCAAAGGAGGGAGAGCATTTTCACATTTAGCTCCGAAGCTCTGGAATAGCCTTCCTGATATTGTTCGTTGCTCAGACTCGCTCTCCCAGTTTAAAACTAGACTAAAGACGCATCTATTTAGCCAGGCATCCATATACATTTTTTATCTTACAGTTACTGTAAATTCGGCCTCTACTTCATAAACGCCAGAGGAGAACTGGCCCCGACTGAGCCTGGGTTCTCCCAAGGTTTTTTTTTCTCCATCGGGTCACTTGATGGAGTTTTTCGGTTCCTTGCCAAACTTGGATGTCTTTTTCCAGTAATAAACAAACACTGTTAAGTTGTTTTGATTGATACTGTGAAGCAGATTTGATACAATCTGTATTGTGAAAAGCGCTATATAAATATATTTGACTTGACTTGACTTGACTAATGACATTAAAGAGAACCAATGCCTTTTTACAGTCTTAGTGTAGTTTCAGGCTCTACTAGAACAGGTGTTCCTGCTTGAATGTTGATTATTCTCCTCATATTCTCCATTGTTGCGGCTCCTCTCTTCCCAGTCTGTCAGTAACGCTCTGTTTACTTCCTGTCTCTATGAAGCCCCTCCTCCTGAAAAGCACACTGTGCTCTGATTGGTCGGCTGGAGCAGTGTGTTGTGATTGGTCGAGCGCTTCGAGTGTGTTTGGGAAATGCCCCGCCCCTTTCCATAACCGCCAGTTTAACACACTACTGACTAACTCAACCAGGCCCCGCCCCTTTATTCTGCGCATTAATTATTATAATGAGGAATATTGAGACGTGTTCGTTCCCGGGAGAAACTCAAGACTACGATGGAGGCGTTTCAGGAGTTCAGAAACACTGACTCTGAGGGTGTATTCACACCAGGAAAGTCCGATAGTTCACTTGCTTTGGTCCGGACCAAATACATTTTTTTTTTTTTTGGTACGGTTCGCTTTCACACTGCTCTTTTTGCAAGTGAACCAAAATTTGTAAACAAAACCACACGTGTGCTAAGGTCGTAAATTCATTGGACAAGGATTCTCAAGTAGGGAAATCAGGAAGTGCAAAAAAGGCTTAACGTAAATTAACGCAGCATCATCCTTGTATTGTAACTATCGTTACATTATATGAACTGCAAATGCTTTTTTTGCATCTATGCAAAAAGTTAGACTAAAGAGAACGCGATTAGACTAAAGAGAACGCTCTGTATGTGAATGTCCTGATGCACACACTCATTCATTCATTCCATTCCAATGTTGATAGTTGTAGGTTACAGTTTGACAAGAGTTTACAGTGTGACAAAAGCACAATGTTGTGTTTTATTGCGAGTGTACACAAATATAAGTAAATTTTGCAGGTTTAATGATCTGTATAAACAAAATGACGGAGTATGTTTTTTATGTTTCCACTGTTCGATCGCGCCCGCGTCTCTCTCTCTCACACACACACACACACAGTTCGATCGCGGCCGCGCCTCTGCGCACACACTCCAGCATTGCAATCTTGACATCGCAGCCTGTTCATTATGCGGTCACACCAAACGCGAATAGAGCGTTAAATTCGCATCTAGTTCGACGCTAGTCCAAAGCGAATAGGACGCGCGTATAAAGCAAACGTTTGAAGTGAACGCGCGTTCAGAGCTAAGCCGATGGTACAGATTATGTGTCCCTAAAGAACCCGCGTATCTAACAGTAGTTCCGCATTACATTAATTAATTTGCACGCAAGTTTTATTTATTTTTATACCGTGTATTCTCCGTGTAAATTCGTGCACCGAACAGTGACGCCCGTACCGTTTCGGTTCAATACGAATACATGTACCGTTCCACCCCTAATGCACACACGACGCGCAGAAAGACGCGCAACAGATGTAATGTAGTAGGCTACAACAGATCACTTTCCCATAACGCAACTCCGACTACGGAAGCATTTTAACTCAAAGGCGCAGTGCTTTCTTGCAATTGGGTCGGTTCATGTTCACACCGTAAACGAACCGTACCAGAGTTCGTGTGGAAGCGTACCGAGAGCACCTCTTCAGCTGGGTCTCGGTTCGGTTGTTTGGTCCGCACCCGAGTTCGATTGCTGTATTCACACCTGCCCAAAAGGTCCGCACCAAGGGGGAAACGAACTAGAGTTCGATTCAATCGAACCAAACAAGGCAGGTGTGAATACACCCTGATATAGAGGAGAACTGGAGCTTTACATGATCAAACAGCAACATTACACACTGATGAAGATGAGAAACAGCTCTATAGGCGAATAGCTGCTCTGTAATATAAAATAACATGTTAAACAAGTGGAAATGAAATAAGAGAGCAGAGTAAATGAAGTGGGATCAGCTTTCAGGCGTTTAATTCTGATATGCTTCCACACACACACACACACTTGTGTCTGTGTGTCTCTCACCTACAGGTGTGTGTGGGTTTCATGATGAACGTCATGGGATCAGCCTCGGCTGTAACTCGCCGCTATGGCAACAGGACACCACAGAAATGATCCTGTGCTCAGAGCACCGTGTCTACTACGGCCGTGTGTGAGTGTGTGAGTGTGTGTGAGAGAGAGAGAGTGTGAGTGTGTTAAGTCAAGTCAACCTTTATTTATATAGCACTTTATACAATACAAATTGCTTCAAAGCAGCTTCACAGAGATAACAGGAAAATAATGCATTTCGTCTGTTGTTCAGCTGAGGTCGTAAAGATCATCAATTATTGAATTAGTTAATTTCATCTATAAAGCAGTTATGCAAAAAGAAAAGAAAATAGGATGTCATCTCCAGCTCAGTTCAGTTCAGTCAGATCAATAATGCTGTTGAGTATTAAGTGTCCCCAACCAAGCAAGCCAGAGGCGAACCCAAACTCCATCAGTGACCGAATGGAGGAACAAACCTCACGAGAAACCAGACTCAGTCGCTCAGTTCTCCTCTGGCTAACGAACGAGCGAACCAACGCCGTGATTATGATTCAGGCAGAGTTCAGATCAGCATTGGTAGCATTCAAATATTCATCCTTGAGTCTCTGCTGAGAATCTGTGCCGACACAGGACTATAATGCGTTAAGAGCTCGCTCAAGCACTAGGAGCTAAACCATTTAGTGCTTTGTAAGTAATCAGCAATATTTAGAAATGTATATGATGTTTAATAGGCAGCCAATGCAGTGTTGACAGAACCGGGCTAATATGGTCATATTTCCTGGTTCTGGTAAGAACTCGAGCGGCTGCGTTTTGGACTAGCTGTAGTTTGTTTATTAAGCGTGCAGGGCAACCACCCAGTAGAGCATTACAGTAATCTAGCCTTGATGTCATGAACGCATGAACTAATTGTTCCGTATTTGTTAATGAGAGCATATGGCGTATTTTAGATATATTTTTAAGATGGAAGAATGCGGTTTTACAGATAGACACGTGACTACTAGACACGTGACTTTCAAATGAAAGATTGGTATCAAAGAGCACACACACACACACACGCGCACACACACACACAGGTTCCTAACCGACGACGAAGACTTGACAGAGCAGCCATCAAGTGTTAGACAGTATTCTAGGTTATTACGTGAGGAGGTTTTTGGTTCATTCATTAGAAACTCTGTTTTTTTCAGAATTAAGTAGTAGGTAATTACTACTCATCCAATTTTTTTAATTGACTACGCATTCCGTTAATTTTGTGAATTTTGTCGGGGCGTGAAGAAATATAGAGCTGAGTATCATCAGCATAACAGTGAAAACTAATGCCACGCTTCCTAATGAAATCTCCCAAGGGTAGCATGTACAGTGTGTGTGTCTGTGTGTGTGTGTGAGTGTGTGTGAGTGTGTGTGTGTAGCATGTACAGAGTGAACAGCAGCGGTCCTAGTACTGAGCCTTGTGGTACGCCATACTGAACTTGTGATCGATAAGACATCTCTTCATTTACTGCTATAAACTGATAACTGTCAGATAAGTGTGATTTAAAACATGCTAGTGCAACTCCACTAATGCCAACATGATTTCCGAGTATTTTTAAAAGAATGTTGTGGTCAATGGTATCAAATGCAGCACTAAGATCGAGTAACACTAATAGAGAGATACAACCGCGATCGGATGATAAGAGCAGATCATGTGGGACTCTGATGAGAGCGGTCTCAGTGCTATGGTACGGTCTGAATCCTGACTGAAAATCCTCGCAGATATCATTTCTTTCTAGAAAGGAACACAGTTGTGAGGATACTGCCTTTTCTAATAACTTTGACAGAAAAGGCAGATTCGAGATCGGCCTGTAATTGACTAATATTGTATGATCAAGTTGCGTTTTTTTAACAAGTGGTTTTATCATAGCCAGTTTAAACGTTTTTTGTACGTATCCTAATGACAAAGATGAATTAATGATATTAGGAAGAGGATCTATGACCTCTGGAAGCATCTCTTTCAGTAGCTTAGTCGGTATAGGGTCTAACATGCAAGTTGTCGATTTAGATGATTTAATGAGTTTAGAAAATTCTTCCTCTCCTATAGCAATGAATGAACAGAGTTTTTCCTCAGGGAGACTACAATGCACTCCCTGATGCGATACTGTAGTGGACGGTTGCATAGTTATAATTTTCTCTCTAATATTATCAATCTTGTAAGTGAAGAAGTTCATAAAGTCATTACTGCTGTGTTGCTTGGAAACTTCAGAAGTAGAAGCTTTATTTCTCATTAATGTAGCCATTGTATCAAATAAATACCTGGGGTTGTGTTTGTTTTCTTCTAAGAGAGTCAATAAGCAGATCTAGCCATTTTTACAGTCTTTCTGCATGCAATAACACTTTCCTTCCATGAAATGCGAAATACCTCTAGTTTAGTTTTCTTCCAGTTTCGCTCCATGTTTCTGGCTGCTCTCTTAAGGGCCTGAGTGTGTGTGTGTGTGTGTGTGTGTGTGTGTGTGTGTGTGTGTGTGTGTGTGTGTGTGTGTGTGTGTGTGTGTGTGTGTGTGTGTGTGTGTGTGTGTGAGTGTGTGTGAGTGTGCTCGTTTTTCCACGGCGTTGGACTATTTTCTTTAATCTTCTTTAAGCGCAACGGAGCAACTGCGTCTAAAGTGCTGGAAAAGAGAGAGTTAAAAGTTTCTGTCGCAATATCAAGTTCTTCTAAGCTATCTGGGATGCTGAGGAGATGAAACTGATCAGGAAGATTATTAATAAAGCAATCTTTAGTGGCAGAAGTGATAGTTCTAACATATAAACAATCTAACGTATTTATAACACGGAGTCGGCTTTGCAGCCTTGGCTAAATGTAATTTACATGAGACTAGATAATGATCTGAGATGTCATCGCTCTGCTGCAGAATTTCAACAGCATCAACATCTATTCCATGTGATAGTATTAGATCTAAAGTATGATTACGACAATGAGTAGGTCCTGACACGTGTTGTCTAACTCCAACAGAGTTTAGAATGTCTGTAAATGCCAATCCCAATGCATCTTTTTCATTATCTACATGTATATTACAGTTCTTTTCGATTGCTAAACGCCAGTGAGCACAACTGGAGCTCCATGTGCTAAACTCTAACTCCAGTCTGCACAGCAGCAGCTCATGTGGACCATACTCTAGTTCGGTTTTCATTGCTTGAACACAGTTTTCAAAACACTACACACTTACCCCATGACTTTAACCACAACCTGCACAACACTGTGGATTTACAGCACTTTGTTCAAATGCTAACACACTGCTGTCAAAACTGTGAACCACACATTCAAAACAGAATAGATTTCAGCCTTGTGCCTTTCAAACACTGCTGACTGCACTCACACACACACACACACACACACACACACACACACACACACACACACACACACACACACACACACACACACACACTCTCTCTCTCACACACACACACACACACACACACACACACACACACACACACACACACCGCTGATTGCAATTTCAGCTGAAAGGCTCAATTATTTGTTCGAATTACAGGATGTACTTTTAGTTTCTACCTTTTTTTTCTCATTACTGTAATTCCATAAATTACTACAGACTATTTAAGCATCTAATTTTCATTTACCCTTAAAGAATTGTTATGTTCTAAAAATGTAAATATATCATGTGAAAGAATGTTAGTCTTTTCTTTGAAGAAAATATTACTTACTTTGTATGAAGTCACTGAAATTGTTCAAACTGTAAAGATGAAAAGTTAATATTTTCTGTTTTGGTGTTTGATGCCAGTGTTTTTCCTCTCAGTGTGTTCTGAGTGACAGTGTGTGTTATCTCAGTGAGGGTTGTGCAGTGTGTGTTATCTCAGTGAGGGTTGTGTAGTGTGTGTTATCTCAGTGAGGGTTGTGCAGTGTGTGTTATCTCAGTGAGGGTTGTGTAGTGTGTGTTATCTCAGTGAGGGTTGTGTAGTGTGTGTTATCTCAGTGAGGGTTGTGTAGTGTGTGTTATCTCAGTGAGGGTTGTGTAGTGTGTGTTATCTCAGTGAGGGTTGTGCAGTGTGTGTTATCTCAGTGAGGGTTGTGCAGTGTGTGTTATCTCAGTGAGGGTTGTGCAGTGTGTGTTATCTCAGTGAGGGTTGTGTAGTGTGTGTTATCTCAGTGAGGGTTGTGTAGTGTGTGTTATCTCAGTGAGGGTTGTGCAGTGTGTGTTATCTCAGTGAGGGTTGTGTAGTGTGTGTTATCTCGGTGAGGGTTGTGTAGTGTGTGTTATCTCAGTGAGTGTTATCTCAGTGAGGGTTGTGCAGTGTGTGTTATCTCAGTGAGTGTTATCTCAGTGAGGGTTGTGCAGTGTGTGTTATCTCAGTGAGGGTTGTGTAGTGTGTGTTATCTCAGTGAGGGTTGTGTAGTGTGTGTTATCTCAGTGAGGGTTGTGCAGTGTGTGTTATCTCAGTGAGGGTTGTGTAGTGTGTGTTATCTCAGTGAGGGTTGTGCAGTGTGTGTTATCTCAGTGAGGGTTGTGTAGTGTGTGTTATCTCAGTGAGGGTTGTGTAGTGTGTGTTATCTCAGTGAGGGTTGTGTAGTGAGTGTTATCTCAGTGAGGGTTGTGCAGTGTGTGTTATCTCAGTGAGGGTTGTGCAGTGTGTGTTATCTCAGTGAGGGTTGTGTAGTGTGTGTTATCTCAGTGAGTGTTATCTCAGTGAGGGTTGTGCAGTGTGTGTTATCTCAGTGAGTGTTATCTCAGTGAGGGTTGTGCAGTGTGTGTTATCTCAGTGAGTGTTATCTCAGTGAGGGTTGTGCAGTGTGTGTTATCTCAGTGAGGGTTGTGTAGTGTGTGTTATCTCAGTGAGTGTTATCTCAGTGAGGGTTGTGCAGTGTGTGTTATCTCAGTGAGTGTTATCTCAGTGAGGGTTGTGCAGTGTGTGTTATCTCAGTGAGTGTTATCTCAGTGAGGGTTGTGTAGTGAGTGTTATCTCAGTGAGGGTTGTGTAGTGTGTGTTATCTCAGTGAGTGTTATCTCAGTGAGGGTTGTGCAGTGTGTGTTATCTCAGTGAGTGTTATCTCAGTGAGGGTTGTGCAGTGTGTGTTATCTCAGTGAGTGTTATCTCAGTGAGGGTTGTGCAGTGTGTGTTATCTCAGTGAGGGTTGTGCAGTGTGTGTTATCTCAGTGAGTGTTATCTCAGTGAGGGTTGTGTTGTGTGTGTTATCTCAGTGAGGGTTGTGCAGTGTGTGTTATCTCAGTGAGTGTTATCTCAGTGAGGGTTGTGTAGTGTGTGTTATCTCAGTGAGGGTTGTGCAGTGTGTGTTATCTCAGTGAGGGTTGTGCAGTGTGTGTTATCTCAGTGAGGGTTGTTTAGTGTGTGTTATCTCGGTGAGGGTTGTGTAGTGTGTGTTATCTCAGTGAGGGTTGTGCAGTGTGTGTTATCTCAGTGAGGGTTGTGCAGTGTGTGTTATCTCAGTGAGGGTTGTGTAGTGTGTGTTATCTCGGTGAGGGTTGTGTAGTGTGTGTTATCTCAGTGAGTGTTATCTCAGTGAGGGTTGTGCAGTGTGTGTTATCTCAGTGAGTGTTATCTCAGTGAGGGTTGTGTAGTGTGTGTTATCTCAGTGAGGGTTGTGTAGTGTGTGTTATCTCAGTGAGGGTTGTGTAGTGTGTGTTATCTCAGTGAGGGTTGTGCAGTGTGTGTTATCTCAGTGAGGGTTGTGCAGTGTGTGTTATCTCAGTGAGGGTTGTGTAGTGTGTGTTATCTCAGTGAGGGTTGTGTAGTGTGTGTTATCTCAGTGAGTGTTGTGTAGTGTGTGTTATCTCAGTGAGGGTTGTGCAGTGTGTGTTATCTCAGTGAGTGTTATCTCAGTGAGGGTTGTGCAGTGTGTGTTATCTCAGTGAGTGTTATCTCAGTGAGGGTTGTGCAGTGTGTGTTATCTCAGTGAGTGTTATCTCAGTGAGGGTTGTGCAGTGTGTGTTATCTCAGTGAGTGTTATCTCAGTGAGGGTTGTGTAGTGTGTGTTATCTCAGTGAGGGTTGTGCAGTGTGTGTTATCTCAGTGAGTGTTATCTCAGTGAGGGTTGTGTAGTGTGTGTTATCTCAGTGAGGGTTGTGCAGTGTGTGTTATCTCAGTGAGGGTTGTGCAGTGTGTGTTATCTCAGTGAGGGTTGTGTAGTGTGTGTTATCTCGGTGAGGGTTGTGTAGTGTGTGTTATCTCAGTGAGTGTTATCTCAGTGAGGGTTGTGCAGTGTGTGTTATCTCAGTGAGGGTTGTGTAGTGTGTGTTATCTCGGTGAGGGTTGTGCAGTGTGTGTTATCTCAGTGAGTGTTATCTCAGTGAGGGTTGTGCAGTGTGTGTTATCTCAGTGAGGGTTGTGCAGTGTGTGTTATCTCAGTGAGGGTTGTGTAGTGTGTGTTATCTCGGTGAGGGTTGTGCAGTGTGTGTCATCTCAGTGAGGGTTGTGTAGTGTGTGTTATCTCAGTGAGGGTTGTGCAGTGTGTGTTATCTCAGTGAGGGTTGTGTAGTGTGTGTCATCTCAGTGAGGGTTGTGTAGTGTGTGTTATCTCAGTGAGGGTTGTGTAGTGTGTGTTATCTCAGTGAGGGTTGTGCAGTGTGTGTTATCTCAGTGAGGGTTGTGTAGTGTGTGTTATCTCAGTGAGGGTTGTGTAGTGTGTGTTATCTCAGTGAGGGTTGTGTAGTGTGTGTTATCTCAGTGAGGGTTGTGCAGTGTGTGTTATCTCAGTGAGGGTTGTGTAGTGTGTGTTATCTCAGTGAGGGTTGTGCAGTGTGTGTTATCTCAGTGAGGGTTGTGTAGTGTGTGTTATCTCAGTGAGGGTTGTGTAGTGTGTGTTATCTCAGTGAGTGTTATCTCAGTGAGGGTTGTGTAGTGTGTGTTATCTCAGTGAGGGTTGTGCAGTGTGTGTTATCTCAGTGAGGGTTGTGCAGTGTGTGTTATCTCAGTGAGGGTTGTGTAGTGTGTGTTATCTCAGTGAGGGTTGTGTAGTGTGTGTTATCTCAGTGAGGGTTGTGCAGTGTGTGTTATCTCAGTGAGGGTTGTGTAGTGTGTGTTATCTCAGTGAGGGTTGTGCAGTGTGTGTTATCTCAGTGAGGGTTGTGCAGTGTGTGTTATCTCAGTGAGGGTTGTGTAGTGTGTGTTATCTCAGTGAGGGTTGTGTAGTGTGTGTTATCTCAGTGAGGGTTGTGCAGTGTGTGTTATCTCAGTGAGGGTTGTGCAGTGTGTGTTATCTCAGTGAGGGTTGTGTAGTGTGTGTTATCTCAGTGAGGGTTGTGTAGTGTGTGTTATCTCAGTGAGTGTTATCTCAGTGAGGGTTGTGTAGTGTGTGTTATCTCAGTGAGGGTTGTGCAGTGTGTGTTATCTCAGTGAGGGTTGTGCAGTGTGTGTTATCTCAGTGAGGGTTGTGTAGTGTGTGTTATCTCGGTGAGGGTTGTGTAGTGTGTGTTATCTCAGTGAGGGTTGTGCAGTGTGTGTCATCTCAGTGAGGGTTGTGTAGTGTGTGTCATCTCAGTGAGGGTTGTGTAGTGTGTGTCATCTCAGTGAGGGTTGTGTAGTGTGTGTCATCTCAGTGAGGGTTGTGTAGTGTGTGTTATCTCAGTGAGGGTTGTGCAGTGTGTGTTATCTCAGTGAGGGTTGTGTAGTGTGTGTTATCTCAGTGAGGGTTGTGTAGTGTGTGTTATCTCAGTGAGGGTTGTGTAGTGTGTGTTATCTCAGTAAGGGTTGTGCAGTGTGTGTTATCTCAGTGAGGGTTGTGTAGTGTGTGTTATCTCAGTGAGGGTTGTGTAGTGTGTGTTGTCTCAGTGGGGGTTGTGTAGTGTGTGTTATCTCAGTGAGGGTTGTGTAGTGTGTGTTATCTCAGTGAGGGTTGTGTAGTGTGTGTTATCTCAGTGAGGGTTGTGTAGTGTGTGTTATCTCAGTGAGGGTTGTGCAGTGTGTGTTATCTCAGTGAGGGTTGTGTAGTGTGTGTTATCTCAGTGAGGGTTGTGCAGTGTGTGTTATCTCAGTGAGGGTTGTGTAGTGTGTGTTATCTCAGTGAGGGTTGTGCAGTGTGTGTTATCTCAGTGAGGGTTGTGTAGTGTGTGTTATCTCAGTGAGGGTTGTGCAGTGTGTGTTATCTCAGTGAGGGTTGTGCAGTGTGTGTTATCTCAGTGAGGGTTGTGTAGTGTTATCTCAGTGAGGGTTGTGCAGTGTGTGTTATCTCAGTGAGGGTTGTGTAGTGTGTGTTATCTCAGTGAGGGTTGTGCAGTGTGTGTTATCTCAGTGAGGGTTGTGTAGTGTGTGTTATCTCAGTGAGGGTTGTGTAGTGTGTGTTATCTCAGTGTGGGTTGTGCAGTGTGTGTTATCTCAGTGAGGGTTGTGTAGTGTGTGTTATCTCAGTGAGGGTTGTGCAGTGTGTGTTATCTCAGTGAGGGTTGTGTAGTGTGTGTTATCTCAGTGAGGGTTGTGTAGTGTGTGTTATCTCAGTGAGGGTTGTGCAGTGTGTGTTATCTCAGTGAGGGTTGTGTAGTGTGTGTTATCTCAGTGAGGGTTGTGCAGTGTGTGTTATCTCAGTGAGGGTTGTGTAGTGTGTGTTATCTCAGTGAGGGTTGTGTAGTGTGTGTTATCTCAGTGAGGGTTGTGCAGTGTGTGTTATCTCAGTGAGGGTTGTGTAGTGTGTGTTATCTCAGTGAGGGTTGTGTAGTGTGTGTTATCTCGGTGAGGGTTGTGTAGTGTGTGTTATCTCAGTGAGTGTTATCTCAGTGAGGGTTGTGCAGTGTGTGTTATCTCAGTGAGTGTTATCTCAGTGAGGGTTGTGCAGTGTGTGTTATCTCAGTGAGGGTTGTGCAGTGTGTGTTATCTCAGTGAGGGTTGTGTAGTGTGTGTTATCTCGGTGAGGGTTGTGTAGTGTGTGTTATCTCAGTGAGGGTTGTGCAGTGTGTGTCATCTCAGTGAGGGTTGTGTAGTGTGTGTTATCTCAGTGAGGGTTGTGCAGTGTGTGTTATCTCAGTGAGGGTTGTGTAGTGTGTGTTATCTCAGTGAGGGTTGTGCAGTGTGTGTTATCTCAGTGAGGGTTGTGTAGTGTGTGTTATCTCAGTGAGGGTTGTGTAGTGTGTGTTATCTCAGTGAGGGTTGTGTAGTGTGTGTTATCTCAGTGAGGGTTGTGTAGTGTGTGTTATCTCAGTGAGGGTTGTGCAGTGTGTGTTATCTCAGTGAGGGTTGTGCAGTGTGTGTTATCTCAGTGAGGGTTGTGTAGTGTGTGTTATCTCAGTGTGGGTTGTGCAGTGTGTGTTATCTCAGTGAGGGTTGTGTAGTGTGTGTTATCTCAGTGAGGGTTGTGCAGTGTGTGTTATCTCAGTGAGGGTTGTGTAGTGTGTGTTATCTCAGTGGGGGTTGTGTAGTGTGTGTTATCTCAGTGGGGGTTGTGTAGTGTGTGTTATCTCAGTGAGGGTTGTGTAGTGTGTGTTATCTCAGTGAGGGTTGTGTAGTGTGTGTTATCTCAGTGAGGGTTGTGTAGTGTGTGTTATCTCAGTGAGGGTTGTGTAGTGTGTGTTATCTCAGTGAGGGTTGTGTAGTGTGTGTTATCTCAGTGAGGGTTGTGTAGTGTGTGTTATCTCAGTGAGGGTTGTGCAGTGTGTGTTATCTCAGTGAGTGTTATCTCAGTGAGGGTTGTGCAGTGTGTGTTATCTCAGTGAGGGTTGTGCAGTGTGTGTTATCTCGGTGAGGGTTGTGCAGTGTGTGTTATCTCGGTGAGGGTTGTGTAGTGTGTGTTATCTCAGTGAGGGTTGTGCAGTGTGTGTTATCTCAGTGAGGGTTGTGTAGTGTGTGTTATCTCAGTGAGGGTTGTGTAGTGTGTGTTATCTCAGTGAGGGTTGTGTAGTGTGTGTTATCTCAGTGAGGGTTGTGTAGTGTGTGTTATCTCGGTGAGGGTTGTGTAGTGTGTGTTATCTCAGTGAGGGTTGTGTAGTGTGTGTTATCTCAGTGAGGGTTGTGTAGTGTGTGTTATCTCAGTGAGGGTTGTGTAGTGTGTGTTATCTCAGTGGGGGTTGTGTAGTGTGTGTTATCTCAGTGAGGGTTGTGCAGTGTGTGTTATCTCAGTGAGGGTTGTGCAGTGTGTGTTATCTCGGTGAGGGTTGTGTAGTGTGTGTTATCTCAGTGAGGGTTGTGCAGTGTGTGTTATCTCAGTGAGGGTTGTGTAGTGTGTGTTATCTCAGTGAGGGTTGTGTAGTGTGTGTTATCTCGGTGAGGGTTGTGTAGTGTGTGTTATCTCAGTGAGGGTTGTGTAGTGTGTGTTATCTCAGTGAGGGTTGTGTAGTGTGTGTTATCTCAGTGAGGGTTGTGTAGTGTGTGTTATCTCGGTGAGGGTTGTGTAGTGTGTGTTATCTCAGTGAGGGTTGTGTAGTGTGTGTTATCTCAGTGAGGGTTGTGTAGTGTGTGTTATCTCAGTGAGGGTTGTGTAGTGTGTGTTATCTCAGTGGGGGTTGTGTAGTGTGTGTTATCTCAGTGAGGGTTGTGCAGTGTGTGTTATCTCAGTGAGGGTTGTGTAGTGTGTGTTATCTCAGTGAGGGTTGTGTAGTGTGTGTTATCTCAGTGAGGGTTGTGCAGTGTGTGTTATCTCGGTGAGGGTTGTGTAGTGTGTGTTATCTCAGTGAGGGTTGTGCAGTGTGTGTTATCTCAGTGAGGGTTGTGTAGTGTGTGTTATCTCAGTGAGGGTTGTGTAGTGTGTGTTATCTCGGTGAGGGTTGTGTAGTGTGTGTTATCTCAGTGAGGGTTGTGTAGTGTGTGTTATCTCAGTGAGGGTTGTGTAGTGTGTGTTATCTCAGTGAGGGTTGTGTAGTGTGTGTTATCTCAGTGAGGGTTGTGTAGTGTGTGTTATCTCAGTGAGGGTTGTGCAGTGTGTGTTATCTCAGTGAGGGTTGTGTAGTGTGTGTTATCTCAGTGAGGGTTGTGCAGTGTGTGTCATCTCAGTGAGGGTTGTGTAGTGTGTGTTATCTCAGTGAGGGTTGTGCAGTGTGTGTTATCTCAGTGAGGGTTGTGCAGTGTGTGTTATCTCGGTGAGGGTTGTGTAGTGTGTGTTATCTCAGTGAGGGTTGTGCAGTGTGTGTTATCTCAGTGAGGGTTGTGTAGTGTGTGTTATCTCAGTGAGGGTTGTGTAGTGTGTGTTATCTCAGTGAGGGTTGTGTAGTGTGTGTTATCTCAGTGAGGGTTGTGTAGTGTGTGTTATCTCGGTGAGGGTTGTGTAGTGTGTGTTATCTCAGTGAGGGTTGTGTAGTGTGTGTTATCTCAGTGAGGGTTGTGTAGTGTGTGTTATCTCAGTGAGGGTTGTGTAGTGTGTGTTATCTCAGTGGGGGTTGTGTAGTGTGTGTTATCTCAGTGAGGGTTGTGCAGTGTGTGTTATCTCAGTGAGGGTTGTGCAGTGTGTGTTATCTCGGTGAGGGTTGTGTAGTGTGTGTTATCTCAGTGAGGGTTGTGCAGTGTGTGTTATCTCAGTGAGGGTTGTGTAGTGTGTGTTATCTCAGTGAGGGTTGTGTAGTGTGTGTTATCTCGGTGAGGGTTGTGTAGTGTGTGTTATCTCAGTGAGGGTTGTGTAGTGTGTGTTATCTCAGTGAGGGTTGTGTAGTGTGTGTTATCTCAGTGAGGGTTGTGTAGTGTGTGTTATCTCGGTGAGGGTTGTGTAGTGTGTGTTATCTCAGTGAGGGTTGTGTAGTGTGTGTTATCTCAGTGAGGGTTGTGTAGTGTGTGTTATCTCAGTGAGGGTTGTGTAGTGTGTGTTATCTCAGTGGGGGTTGTGTAGTGTGTGTTATCTCAGTGAGGGTTGTGCAGTGTGTGTTATCTCAGTGAGGGTTGTGTAGTGTGTGTTATCTCAGTGAGGGTTGTGCAGTGTGTGTTATCTCAGTGAGGGTTGTGTAGTGTGTGTTATCTCAGTGAGGGTTGTGTAGTGTGTGTTATCTCAGTGAGGGTTGTGCAGTGTGTGTTATCTCGGTGAGGGTTGTGTAGTGTGTGTTATCTCAGTGAGGGTTGTGCAGTGTGTGTTATCTCAGTGAGGGTTGTGTAGTGTGTGTTATCTCAGTGAGGGTTGTGTAGTGTGTGTTATCTCGGTGAGGGTTGTGTAGTGTGTGTTATCTCAGTGAGGGTTGTGTAGTGTGTGTTATCTCAGTGAGGGTTGTGTAGTGTGTGTTATCTCAGTGAGGGTTGTGTAGTGTGTGTTATCTCAGTGGGGGTTGTGTAGTGTGTGTTATCTCAGTGAGGGTTGTGCAGTGTGTGTTATCTCAGTGAGGGTTGTGTAGTGTGTGTTATCTCAGTGAGGGTTGTGTAGTGTGTGTTATCTCAGTGAGGGTTGTGCAGTGTGTGTTATCTCGGTGAGGGTTGTGTAGTGTGTGTTATCTCAGTGAGGGTTGTGCAGTGTGTGTTATCTCAGTGAGGGTTGTGTAGTGTGTGTTATCTCAGTGAGGGTTGTGTAGTGTGTGTTATCTCGGTGAGGGTTGTGTAGTGTGTGTTATCTCAGTGAGGGTTGTGTAGTGT
>NW_026607338.1:182500-190000 GCF_029890125.1 Rhinichthys klamathensis goyatoka
GGATGAGGAGGTTGAGGATGAGGAGGATGAGGAGGAGGAGGAGGAAGAGGAGGATGAGGAGGAGGATGAGGATGAGGAGGATGAGGATGAGGATGATGAGGAGGAGGAGGATGAGGAGGAGGATGAGGAGGAGGAGGAGGAAGATGAGGAGGAGGAGGATGAGGAGGATGAGGAGGAGGAAGAGGAGGATGGAGGAGGATGAGGAGGAGGAGGATGAGGAGGAGGAAGATGAGGAGGAGGAGGATGAGGAGGTTGAGGATGAGGAGGATGAGGAGGAGGAGGAGGAAGAGGAGGATCGAGGAGGATGAGGAGGAGGATGAGGAGGAGGAAGATGAGGAGGAGGATGAGGAGGAGGATGAGGAGGAGGATGAGGATGAGGAGGATGAGGATGAGGAGGAGGAGGAAGATGAGGAGGAGGAGGAGGAAGATGAGGAGGATGAGGAGGAGGAGGAGGAGGAGGATGAGGAGGAGGATGATGATGAGGAGGAGGATGATGAGGAGGAGGATGAGGATGAGGAGGAGGAGGAGGATGATGAGGATGATGAGGAGGAGGAGGATGATGAGGAGGATGAGGAGGATGATGAGGATGTGGATGTCGATGAGGAGGAGGATGAGGAGGAGGAGGAGGAGGAGGAGGAGGAGGATGATGAGGATGATGAGGATGAGGAGGATGATGAGGAGGAGGATGAGGAGGAGGAGGAGGATGAGGAGGATGATGAGGATGTGGATGTCGATGAGGAGGAGGATGAGGAGGAGGATGAGGAGGAGGAGGAGGAGGATGAGGAGGATGATGAGGATGATGAGGAGGATGATGAGGATGAGGAGGAGGATGAGGAGGATGATGAGGATAAGGAGGAGGATGATGAGGATGAGGAGGATGATGAGGAGGAGGATGAGGAGGAGGAGGATGATGAGGAGGATGAGAATGAGGAGGATGAGGAGGAGGATGATGAGGAGGAGGAGGATGATGAGGAGGAGGATGAGGAGGATGATGATGATGAGGATGATGAGGAGGAGGAGGAGGAGGATGATGAGGAGGAGGAGGAGGAGGATGATGAGGATGATGAGGATGATGAGGATGTGGAGGAGGAGGAGGAGGAGGATGATGAGGATGATGAGGAGGAGGATGATGAGCATGATGAGGATGTGGAGGATGAGGAGGATGATGAGGATGATGAGGATGATGAGGAGGATGATGAGGATGAGGAGGAGGATGAGGAGGATGAGGAGGATGATGAGGATAAGGAGGAGGATGAGGAGGATGATGAGGAGGAGGATGAGGAGGAGGAGGATGATGAGGAGGATGAGAATGAGGAGGATGAGGATGAGGATGAGGAGGAGGAGGAGGATGATGAGGAGGAGGATGATGAGGAGGAGGATGAGGAGGATGATGATGATGAGGATGATGAGGAGGAGGAGGAGGAGGATGATGAGGAGGAGGAGGAGGATGATGAGGAGGAGGAGGATGATGAGGATGATGAGGATGTGGAGGAGGAGGAGGAGGAGGATGATGAGGAGGAGGATGATGAGCATGATGAGGATGTGGAGGATGAGGAGGAGGATGATGAGGATGATGAGGAGGAGGATGATGAGCATGATGAGGAGGAGGATGAGGAGGAGGAGGATGAGGAGGATGAAGGCTGGTCAACTGGAGCAGCAGAAAGCGTGTGTCTGGGCAATAACACACACATCTGCCACTGTTGCCGTGGAAACGACCTTAAACGCATTTGTGTGTGTGTGTGTGTGTGTGTCTCTAGCTGGTTTCACTCTCAGCTCATGAGCTGTATTCTCCTGCAGCTGAATCACGCCCTCATTAGTAATCTTGCAGATCTTGTTTAGATCTTGTTTCGCTTCTGCTCCATAAACTGACTGACACTCCATTTCTGAGCTGCTGTTAGTCGCCGTCCACTTCTCTCAGACACAGCTGTGTTCAATCTGTCCCAGCACACACACACACACACACACACACACACAGAGAGAGAGATTAGTTGGTTGCACTTTTACTGGTCGCCCTTCATCCACCAAACAACATCATTATGCAGCTTTAATCACCAGCGTCACATTCACCACCATCTGTGTGTGTGTGTGTGTGTGTGTGTGTGTGTGTGTCTCGTCATCACTGGCGTCTGTGTTATTCTCCTCTGTAAACACACACGGGTTTATCCGCTTCTCTCAGTCGGACCCTCAGGGACGCGCCGTCTGTTTTTATTGTCCAACAGCAAATGTTCATTAAAAATGTATAAATACGCATAATGGATTTTTTTATGTCAGTCTTACTAGCATATTTTTGTGTCATACAGAAGGAACTGCCAAGATCGATTAATGTGAGTGAAACTGGTGAAAGAGTGAAAGATTTAAAACTGTCACGAAATCAAAATGGACAATTCTTGTTTTTCTGTAAGATCGCAGTGTTTATCATAAATGATTTATGGATGCACATCGTTATTGTGTTAATAATGTTGAATCAGAATAAGTTCCTCTTGCAGCATCTCTTCTCTTCTCTGATGATGTGGGCGGGGCAACCTGTCACTCACATGAGATCAGCCAATAGCAAACCACAACCATCCAATCAGTTCCTCACAGACACAATCAAGCCCCGCCCACATATATACGGCATTATAGAGGAGAGAAGACCAGCACAACTTCCCCTTCATGCCAACAGTAAAGTCTTATGTGTGTAATTTGCCCCAGCGTGTCGGCTGCCGGGTCCTGACCCCTGGCCCTTGACCTCTGACCCCTGTGAGAATAAGAGCCTGTAGTTCATCCTTGTGTTGCTCACATCGGTCTGAGAGCGTCTCCTGTGTGTCGACGAGCTCTTGCTCCCCAATAGAAGCGAAGCCTGGCCTTTACGCTGGTGTTTGCTGTCCCTCCTCATCTCCGCTGACTCTCTAATTAAAGCCAACAAATAATTAGCGGCGCTGCAAACACGCGGCTGTGTAACGTGTAATTGATGGTTAGGTGAGCGTGTGCGCAGTGATTATGAAGGTATAATTACAGCGTTCCAGCGCCAGGCGTGTGTGTTGCTCCTCTGATCATCTCAGTGGTTTGGAGGAGACGACTGGTTTATTTATACCAGCGTAATGAATCCGCCCACTGACAGGGATACCGGCGTGAGCGTCAGGATCATCATCTCCAGTCCCGCGTGTGTGTGCCGCTGATGTGAACCGGAGCGAGTGTGTTACTCACGGCCTCCCGAACACTGAGAAGGACTTCATCTCGCGGGAAGTGTCCGACAGCTCATGCTTATGAACCTGGAACGTAAAATAAAGCAGTGTTTGTTTTTAAACTGGGGTTCACAGAAAAGTCTAGAGTAAGCTGTGTACAAAATAATATATTTCTGTCTTTTAAATAACCTTTGTGAGGATGATCATATTTGGTGGTCCAAATGATGATGTTTAGGTTTATTGATCAGCCTCACATACGACGATGAGGAGGACAGCTTTAACATAACCATAACTATAACCATAACTATATCAGCGTTCAAGCCTATAACCATAACTATAACCATAACTATATCAGCGTTCACACCTATAACCATAACTATAACCATAACTATATCAGCGTTCACACCTATAACCATAACTATAACCATAACTATATCAGCGTTCACACCTATAACCATAACTATAACCATAACTATATCAGCGTTCACACCTATAACCATAACTATAACCATAACTATATCAGCATTCACAACTATAACCATAACTATAACCATAACTATAACCATAACTATATCAGCGTTCACAACTATAACCATAACTATAACCATAACTATATCAGCGTTCACACCTATAACCATAACTATAACCATAACTATATCAGCGTTCACACCTATAACCATAACTATAACCATAACTATATCAGCGTTCACACCTATAACCATAACTATAACCATAACTATATCAGCATTCACAACTATAAACATAACTATAACCATAACTATAACCATAACTATAACCATAACTATAACCATAACTATATCAGCATTCACACCTATAACCATAACTATATCAGCGTTCACACCTATAACCATAACTATAACCATAACTATATCACCGTTCACACCTATAACCATAACTATAACCATAACTATATCAGCGTTCACACCTATAACCATAACTATAACCATAACTATATCAGCATTCACAACTATAAACATAACTATAACCATAACTATAACCATAACTATAACCATAACTATAACCATAACTATATCAGCATTCACACCTATAACCATAACTATATCAGCGTTCACACCTATAACCATAACTATAACCATAACTATATCACCGTTCACACCTATAACCATAACTATATCAGCGTTCACACCTATAACCATAACTATAACCATAACTATATCACCGTTCACACCTATAACCATAACTATAACCATAACTATATCAGCGTTCACACCTATAACCATAACTATAACCATAACTATATCACCGTTCACACCTATAACCATAACTATAACCATAACTATATCAGCATTCACACCTATAACCATAACTATATCAGCGTTCACAACTATAACCATAACTATAACCATAACTATATCACCGTTCACACCTATAACCATAACTATAACCATAACTATATCAGCATTCACACCTATAACCATAACTATATCAGCGTTCACACCAATAACCATAACTATTACCATAACTATAACCATAACTATAAACCCCCTTCACACCTATAACCATAAATATAACCATAACTATAACATTAACTCTATCAGCGTTCACACCTATAACCATAACTATAACCATAACTATATCAGCGTTCACACCAATAACCAGAACTATAACCATAACTATATCAGTGTTCAGACCTATAACCATTACTATATCAGCGTTCATAACTATAACCATAACTGTATCAGCATTCTGGAGTTTTTTTAATCTAATCTGTCAAACAGGTTTGCAATAAGGTCTGAATGTTTGTGATTCAGTGTGATTCATGCAGACACATCACACCAAAAATAATTACAGGATACTTTATAAGACAGAAAACAGTCTATAAAACAGAAAGAGCACCAGATGATGTTGATATTTAGGGTCTTTTGTCATTTAACAACAAGACTGTGTTGTGTCCGTCACACTCTTGTGCATGAGTGATCCTCTGAGCGTCTCCTCCGCTCATTCATGTTTTGTTCGGGTGTGTTTCAGAGGACCTGCTGCCCAACGGGTTCCCCAGCATCGACATGGGCCCTCAGCTGAAGGTGGTGGAGAGAACCAGAACCGCCACCATGCTGTGCGCCGCCAGCGGGATCCCCGACCCCGAGATCTCCTGGTTCAAGGACTTCCTCCCCGTGGAGCCGGCGCTCAGCCAAGGCCGAATCAAGCAGCTGCGATCAGGTACGGTCCTCACGAGATCCTTACGAGATCCTTACGAGATCCTCACGAGATCCTTACGAGATCCTCACGAGATCCTTACGAGATCCTCACGAGATCCTCACGAGATCCTCACGAGATCCTCACGAGATCCTCACGAGATCCTTACGAGATCCTCACGAGATCCTCACGAGATCCTTACGAGATCCTCACGAGATCCTCACGAGATCCTCACGAGATCCTTACAAGATCCTCACGAGATCCTCACGAGATCCTCACGAGATCCTTACGAGATCCTCACGAGATCCACACGAGATCCTCACGAGATCCTCACGAGATCCTTACGAGATCCTCACGAGATCCTTACAAGATCCTCACGAGATCCTCACGAGATCCTTACGAGATCCTCACAAGATCCTCACGAGATCCTCACAAGATCCTCACGAGATCCTTACGAGATCCTCACGAGATCCTCACGAGATCCTCACGAGATCTTCACGAGATCCTCACAAGATTCTTGAGATCGTCACGAGATCCTCACGAGATCTTTACGAGATCCTCACGAGATCTTCACGAGATCCTCACGAGAGCTTCGTCACGGTGGTTTCACAGTCAATCTCTGCTTCCTAACCGTCGAGGACTTGACAGAGCAGCCATCAACTGTTAGACAGTATTCTAGGTTATTACGTGAGGAGGTTTTTGGTCCAATAATTAGAATCTCTGTTTTTTCAGAGTTTAGTAGTAGGAAATTACTAGTCATCCAGTTTTTTATATCAGCTCTGCATTCCGTTAATTTTGTGAATTGGTAAGTTTCGTCAGGGTGTGAAGAAATATAGAGCTGAGTATCATCAGCATAACAGTGAAAACTAATGCCATGCTTCCTAATGATATCTCCCAAGGGTAGCATGTACAGTGTGTGTGTGTGTGTGTGTGAGTGTGTGTGTGTGTAGCATGTACAGAGTGAACAGCAGCGGTCCTAGTACTGAGCCTTGTGGTACGCCATACTGAACATAAGACATCTCTTCATTTACTGCTACAAACTGATAATGGTCAGATAAGTGTGATTTAAACCATGCTAGTGCAATTCCACTAATGCCAACATAATGTTCGAGTCTATTCAAAAGAATGTTCCTCTCCTAAAGAGCTCCGTGCTTTAACCTGTGAACATTTTTGAGCACATATCTGAACTTATCTTGCTTTGGCATACAGACCTACACTCTTAGAAAAGGATCAATGGAGTTCTCTATGCAACCCTTGGGTTCTTGACCCAGTTTTAAACAAGAGTGTAAGGTTGGTCTCTGAAGAAACACTTATGGCAGATCTGAAAGCACTTAAAAACATGAAAAAGTCAAAAATGTTATAGAAGTTTGTTTACCGTAAAACAAATGTAATGCAATGTATTTGACTCTAAAATTGCTATAAAATAAAAGTCATATGTCCCACCAAGATCTAAATTTTAAGTTTATATCACAAAAATGTAGTCGCTAAAAGGTTTTAAAGTGCCGTTTCCATGTTAACGTAATGCCCAATTTCAAAACAGTGAGTTTTGAGTGTTTAAAGTCCCCCTGTGGTCAATAATCTTATCCCTTAAAACTCATCTTTAATCACTGAAATTACATTTTTAAAAGTTTTTTCCTTGAATGTAACTCGACACCCTCGCCTCATTTAGTATGCGCAGTTCTATGAATATGCAGATGAGCCCCGCCTCCACTCACTCACTCAGCTCAGAGATCCACTGGTTGACGATCACACGTTGATCTGATTGGTTACAAGGTCGTTTGTGACGTCAGAAACACCAGCGATTTCAAACCGTGTTTTTGAGACTGTCTTTGGTTCACTGCAGTTTTAAGGAGGAAATACTCAGCAATGCTGTCGACTTATGAACTTACACATGGTGTGTCTTAAAGCGTATTAAACACCACATAGACACATAAACAACATTAAACGCTGGATTTCACCACAGGGGGACTTTAAGCTTTCAAATAAGGCGTAGTTTCTGCTGATGGCTGAACTGTGCAGTCGTGTGGGAGGGACACACAGTCGCATGTTAGACTGCGGGAGTGTGTGATTGCGGATCTACGGCCTCTCGAACGAAGGCGTTTCAGATCAGTGTAATAACGCTGCGGGACTCTTCAGCGTGTGGATGATGAAGTGAGTGATT
>NW_026607338.1:195000-205000 GCF_029890125.1 Rhinichthys klamathensis goyatoka
AGCTAAAGAGCTCTGATTAGCATCAGATGAATTTTCTGCACAGCATTATGGGTAATGGAGTCTTTCACCACAGAATTCTGCTGTTAAACATGATTATTCTAAAAATAAGTTGAAATAATGCGAACAGATGGTTTCAACAAAAGCATAAACCATCGATTAACAAGCATAACCTCGTAGCTCACAGAAGTCTGACTTTAAACATTTATCAGGTTTCGTTCAAAATCAGTTTCCCTATGGTTTTTACTTCCATAACGACTGTTTTTAATAAAGCGCTGTATAAGTGAGTGTGTCTTCTGTCGGTCAGAGGCTGAAGCGCTTGTGTGGGGTGTAGATCTGGAGGAGGGTTCGAACCATCATGAGATTATAAATATTAATGCTCTGTTTGTTCTCTCTCCTCCTCTTTCCCTTACTTCTTATTTTCTCCTCCATCTTCTGTCTGTCTGCCTGTCTGTCTGTCTCTCTACCTGTCTGTCTGTCTCTCTGCCTGTCTGACTGATTGACCTGTCTGTATGTCTCTCTACCTGTCTGTCTGTCTCTCTGCCTGTCTGACTGATTGACCTGTCTGTCTCTCTACCTGTCTGTCTGTCTGTCTGTCTGTCTCTCTGCCTGTCTGTCTGTCTCTCTGCCTGTCTGACTGATTGACCTGTCTGTCTCTCTACCTGTCTGTCTGTCTCTCTGCCTGTCTGTCTGATTGACCTGTCTGTCTCTCTACCTGTCTGTCTGTCTCTCTGCCTGTCTGACTGATTGACCTGTCTGTCTCTCTACCTGTCTGTCTGTCTCTCTGCCTGTCTGTCTGATTGACCTGTCTGTATGTCTCTCTACCTGTCTGTCTGTCTCTCTGCCTGTCTGACTGATTGACCTGTCTGTCTCTCTACCTGTCTGTCTGTCTGTCTGTCTGTCTCTCTGCCTGTCTGTCTGTCTCTCTGCCTGTCTGACTGATTGACCTGTCTGTCTCTCTACCTGTCTGCCTGTCTGTCTGTCTGTCTCTCTGCCTGTCTGTCTGTCTCTCTGCCTGTCTGACTGATTGACCTGTCTGTCTCTCTACCTGTCTGTCTGTCTGTCTGTCTGTCTCTCTGCCTGTCTGTCTGTCTCTCTGCCTGTCTGTCTGATTGACCTGTCTGTATGTCTCTCTACCTGTCTGTCTGTCTCTCTGCCTGTCTGACTGATTGACCTGTCTGTCTCTCTACCTGTCTGTCTGTCTGTCTGTCTGTCTCTCTGCCTGTCTGTCTGTCTCTCTGCCTGTCTGACTGATTGACCTGTCTGTCTCTCTACCTGTCTGTCTGTCTGTCTGTCTGTCTGTCTGTCTCTCTGCCTGTCTGTCTGTCTCTCTGCCTGTCTGTCTGATTGACCTGTCTGTATGTCTCTCTACCTGTCTGTCTGTCTCTCTGCCTGTCTGACTGATTGACCTGTCTGTCTCTCTACCTGTCTGTCTGTCTCTCTGCCTGTCTGTCTCTCTATGCCTCTCTCTCTCTCTCTCTCTCTCTCTCTCTCTCTCTCTCTCTCTCTCTCTCTCTCTCTCTCTCTCTCTCTCTCTCTGTCTGATTGACCTGTCTCTCTGCCTGTCTTTCTCTCGGCCTGTTACTCTGTTACTCTGTCTGTCTGTCTCTCTCTCTCTCTCTCTCCCTCTCTCTCTCTCTCTCTCTCTCTCTCTCTCTCTCTCATCTCTCCTCTCTCTCTCTCTCTCTCTCCTCTCTCTCTCTCTCCTCCTCTCTCTCTCTCTCTCTCTCTCTCTCTCTCTCACTCTCTCTCTCTCTCTCACTCTCCTCTCTCTCTCTCCTCTGCCTCTCTCCTCTCTCTCTCTCTCTCTCTCTGCCTGTCTGTCTCTCTATGCCTGTCTGTCTCTCTCTCTGACTGATTGACCTGTCTGTCTCTCTGCCTGTCTGTCTTTCTATGCCTGTCTGTCTCTCTCTCTCTCTCTCTCTGTCTGATTGACCTGTCTCTCTGCCTGTCTTTCTCTCGGCCTGTTACTCTGTCTGTCTCTCTCTCTCTCTCTCTGCCTCTCTCTCTCTCTCTCTCTCTCTCTCTCTCTGCCTGTCTGTCTCTCTATGCCTGTCTGTCTCTCTCTCTGACTGATTGACCTGTCTGTCTCTCTGCCTGTCTGTCTTTCTATGCCTGTCTGTCTCTCTCTCTCTCTCTCTCTCTCTCTCTCTCTCTCTGTCTGATTGACCTGTCTCTCTGCCTGTCTTTCTCTCGGCCTGTTACTCTGTCTGTCTCTCTGTCTCTCTCTCTGCCTCTCTCTCTCTCTGCCTGATTGACCTGTCTGTCTCTCTGCCTGTCTGTCTCTCTGTGCAGGAGCGCTGCAGATCGAGCGCAGTGAGGAGACGGATCAGGGGAAGTACGAGTGCGTAGCTTCTAACGCTCAGGGCGTGCGCTACTCGTCCCCTGCTAACTTATACGTGAGAGGTATGAAACACAGTAGGTACTCCGTAGATAATACACTCTCTCTCTCTCTCTCTCACACACACACACACACACACACACACACACAGCGCAGACAGCTTCTTTAATTACCCAGCAGCCTCTGCAGCACTGATCAAACACATCTCCCGATATATACTGCGTTACGTTATTATTCTTTATTAGTCTGGCGCGTCTGAAAACATGCTCTAAGAACGCTTTGCTAACCGTCAACGGAAACTGAAATTAAAACTAAAACATTTTTGATGATTGAAGTAAAATAAACGTTAACTGAAAAAAGTTAACTTTTAAACTAAATTTTCATTTAGTTTAATTTGTTAACTTCTGTACTGAAATAATTCAAATTAAAACTGAAATAAAACTTAATAAAAACTATAGATAACAAACAACAAAACTACTAAAACAAAATTAAAATGAAAACGGAAAACATACAAATACAAACTAATTCAATGTATTGATAAAAACATCTCAATGATATTAAAGTAACCATCAAATTATGAAAACGTTATTTCTGAATGTTCAAAACGTCCAGATTTTTAAACGTTTTAAAAACGTTTCTTCTTGGTTATGTGAACGTTAAGGACACATTCTTCAAACATTAAGGAGCGTTACTTCTGAACGTTCTGAAACAAGTAACAAACAAAGAGTCGGGATAGTGACGAGCGGGAGATGCGGGAATGAGTCGGGATAGTGGAGATGCGGGAATGAGTCGGGATAGTGGAGATGCGGGAATGAGTCGGGGATAGGGACGAGCGGGAGATGCGGGAATGAGTCGGGATAGTGGAGATGCGGGAATGAGTCAGGATAGTGGAGATGCGGGAATGAGTCGGGGATAGGGACGAGCGGGAGATGCGGGAATGAGTCAGGATAGTGGACCTGCGGGAAGGAGTCGGGGATAGTGACGAGCGGGAGATGTGGGAATGAGTCTGATAGTGGAGATGCGGGAAGGAGTCAGGATAGTGGAGATGCGGGAATGAGTCAGGATAGTGGAGATGCGGGAATGAGTCGGGGATAGGGACGAGCGGGAGATGCGGGAATGAGTCAGGATAGTGGAGCTGCGGGAAGGAGTCGGGGATAGTGACGAGCGGGAGATGTGGGAATGAGTCTGATAGTGGAGATGCGGGAAGGAGTCAGGATAGTGGAGATGCTGGAATGAGTCAGGATAGTGGAGATGCGGGAATGAGTCGGGGATAGGGACGAGCGGGAGATGCGGGAATGAGTCAGGATAGTGGACCTGCGGGAAGGAGTCGGGGATAGTGACGAGCGGGAGATGTGGGAATGAGTCTGATAGTGGAGATGCGGGAAGGAGTCAGGATAGTGGAGATGCGGGAATGAGTCAGGATAGTGGAGATGCGGGAATGAGTCGGGGATAGGGACGAGCGGGAGATGCGGGAATGAGTCAGGATAGTGGAGCTGCGGGAAGGAGTCGGGGATAGTGACGAGCGGGAGATGCGGGAATGAGTCGGGATAGTGGAGATGCGGGAATGAGTCAGGATAGTGGAGATGCGGGAAGGAGTCGGGGATAGTGACGAGCGGGAGATGCGGGAATGAGTCGGGATAGTGGAGATGCGGGAATGAGTCCGGATAGTGGAGATGCGGGAAGGAGTCGGGGATAGTGACGAGCGGGAGATGCGGGAATGAGTCAGGATAGTGGAGATGCGGGAATGAGTCGGGGGTAGGGACGAGCGGGAGATGCGGGAATGAGTCTGATAGTGGAGATGCGGGAAAGAGTCGGGGATAGTGACGAGCGGGAGATGTGGGAATGAGTCAGGATAGTGGAGATGCGGGAAGTAGTCAGGATAGTGGAGATGCGGGAAGGAGTCGGGGATAGTGACGAGCGGGAGATGCGGGAATGAGTCAGGATAGTGGGAGATGCGGGAATGAGTCAGGATAGTGGAGATGCGGGAAAGAGTCGGGGATAGTGACGAGCGGGAGATGTGGGAATGAGTCAGGATAGTGGAGATGCGGGAAGTAGTCAGGATAGTGGAGATGCGGGAAGGAGTCGGGGATAGTGACGAGCGGGAGATGCGGGAATGAGTCAGGATAGTGGGAGATGCGGGAATGAGTCGGGGATAGGGACGAGCGGGAGATGCGGGAATGAGTCAGGATAGTGGAGATGCGGGAAGGAGTCGGGGATAGTGACGAGCGGGAGATGCGGGAATGAGTCAGGATAGTGGGAGATGCGGGAATGAGTCGGGGATAGTGACGAGCTGGACATGCGGGAATGAGTCAGGATAGTGGGAGATGCAGAAATGAGTCGGGGATAGTGACGAGCTGGACATGCGGGAATGAGTCAGGATAGTGGGAGATGCGGGAATGAGTCGGGGATAGTGACGAGCTGGACATGCGGGAATGAGTCAGGATAGTGGAGATGCGGGAATGAGTCGGGGATAGTGACGAGCGGGAGATGCGGGAATGAGTCAGGATAGTGGAGATGCGGGAAGGAGTCGGGGATAGGAACGAGCGGGAGATGCGGGAAGGAGTCAGGATAGTGGAGATGCGGGAAGGAGTCAGGATAGTGGAGATGCGGGAATGAGTCGGGGATAGTGACGAGCTGGACATGCGGGAATGAGTCAGGATAGTGGAGATGCGGGAAGGAGTCGGGGAGAGGAACGAGCGGGAGATGCGGGAAGGAGTCAGGATAGTGGAGATGCGGGAAGGAGTCGGGGATAGTGACGAGTAGGAGATGCGGGAATGAGTCGGGATAGTGGGAGATGCGGGAATGAGTCGGGGATAGTGACGAGCTGGACATGCGGGAATGAGTCAGGATAGTGGAGATGCGGGAAGGAGTCGGGGATAGTGACGAGCGGGAGATGGGGGAATGAGTCGGGGAAAAATTGACGAGTGGGAGATGCGGGAATGAGTCGGGGATAGTGACGAGCGGGAGATGCGGGAAGAGTCGGGATAGTGACGAGCGGGAGATGCGGGAAGAGTCGGGATAGTGACGAGTGGGAGATGCGTCTCGTGGGCCAGTGCTGCAGGACGCTTACACTGATAACGGTTTCTTCATTTTTGGTTGTTTGTTTGAATGTTGTGAATTACTAATCAAAACTAATGGACTTCAGTGCTCACTAAAATCATGACGCACGACTAAAAGGTCTTTGCAGTGTGTGTGTGTGTGTTTATTTCTCAGTTTGCTTTCTTTATGAAGTGAGTTTCTCAGAGTAGAGCAAGGCCAAGCCACGATGTCTCTGATATTTGGGACTGTATATGAATAATAATGCTGCCACTCAAACACACATTGATTGAGGAGAGAGATGAAGATTGCAGTGGCCTTTTTACTCTCTCTGTGTTTCCCTGGTTTTCTCTCTGCTTTCCATCTCAAACCCCTTACACCCTCAGAGCTGCGAGAAGGTTGGTGTGTTTTTTGTTTATTTGCTCTCTTTTCTTTTGTTTGGCATTTAAAGACAGAGAAATAAATGTCAGTCAAGCAGTAAACAGTGATGGTAGTCAAATGTACAGCGCTGCAGACGAGGGTCATGTCAGTCTGGTGTGTTGCATTGTGGGATTGTTTGCAAACCTGCTCGGAAGGCCGTGGAAACCCAGCAATTGGAAACCAGTGAGTGTGTGCACGAGGACAGATGCATGCCTGAGCGCGCAGCGTTGTGATTGGCTGAGGTGATCTCATCTGTCTGTGTCTCTGCATGTGTGTGTGTGTGTGTGCTGGGCATCAGCTTCGATTGATCGCTCTGAGGCATCAGTTTTATCGGAGCGCTGATCGGGCTGATGGCTCATCGACAGCTGTCAGTCAAACGTCACACGATCAGAACGTTTCTGTGCACTTCAGTCACTCCTGAATTACATTGATCGACATCAACACAAAACTGACTAGAAATCCCTGATGAATCGCATTCAGACGTTCATGAGTGAGACTGAAGGCGAACAGATGATTTCTGATTCAGTATTAATATTTGTGTGCGTCAGCGTCATCTATCGATCTGTCCATTATTCTCTCTCTCCTCACTCTGGATAGTTCAGTGTTCACCATGACTGATATCAATGGAAGCTCGTTTCCGCCACAGAATAAAAAATAAAAAAGGTAATTGCCACTTTTTATCTCGCAATTCTGATTTTTTTTCTCACATTTGCAAGTTTATATCAGAATTGCATGATATAAAGTCAGAATTGTGCATATATAAATATGCAATTCTGAGAAAAAAAAAAGTCAGTCTTTTTTCCTTGGACTTTATAACTCGCAATTCTGAGAAATAAAGAACGAATTGCAAGATGTAAACTCGCAATTGTGAGATAAAAATGACATTTTAAAAATGATTTATTCTGTGGTGGAAACAAGCTTCCATAAATATCTGTTACTGTTATAAGTTACTGTAAAAAACTCTGTTCCTCCTCAGTGTTTCTGTCTCGTTTTCCAGCACAAATATAGAAACATTCTTAAATCAAGAGACTGGAGTTTACTGGATTTACTGGAGAAGAAGCAAAATGACTGAAGATATTAAGTCAAAAATGTATTAAAATGAAGTGAGTTTGTGCTCAAAACTAGAACAAATATCTGCCAAAAAATAAACTTAATTCAAAGGGAAAACAAGATAATTTTTCTGACTCCATTGGCAGATATTTGTTCTAGTTTTTAATCTTTTTAATCTTAAAATCATTTCATTTTGACATATTTTTGACTTAATATCTTCAGTCATTTTGCTTCTTCTCCTGTAAATGTATCTTGATTTAAGAATGTTTATATATTTGTGCTGGAATAAGAGACAATAATATCATTTTCCGCAGTGTAGAGCTGATGTCGTCTGAAAATGATTCGGCTCATGTATATTAATATTGTGAGCTTCACTCTGAAAGTTCATAAACAAACCCACTCAAGTCTTGCATGACACGGCGTGTAATCCCATACGGAGAGACAAACTCCGACTGTTTGACTCGCTCTGAAAGCAGCCGCTCTCAGCATGACAGGCGATCCGATGGGATCAGGATCATAATCCCGGATCACCTGTGCTCTCGGAATCACCCCCGCTCCGGGTTCATCGTGTTCATGAGTCTCGTAGAGAAGCTTGGCATTTGTTCAGTCTCTTTGTGTTGTCTGTCTCTGTCAGTGTCTCGCATGAGCTGCATGAAGCCGTGTTTTCATCCCGATGTTTCAGGGTTTTTTTAGGAAAAGTCAGTTTGTCATCAGAGAGTGGCCTGTTTTCATTCTGTCACGGCGATGAAGCGCTCGCACCGCTCCGCTCCTGGAGAACTGTTGAGAGTCAGATCAGCTGTCGGAGAGATCGTGAGTGACGCATGAGGAGGAGAGAGAGCGAGACCAACATCCGCAGCGTCTCACTGATTCAGGGAACGATCCTGAACTCCGTGTTTAATCGACACCGGGTGATGTCATCGCGTCCCGTCGGCGTCCCCATGCCCGGGCTGTAAGCCGATCCGCCCTTTCAGCAGAGGAAAGATTGCGTTTGAGATAATTCATTGTAATGGGCTCGACTAACATCGGCAAATCCAATTCCGCTTCCCCATCGTTGCCGAGATCAGATGTGCTCTTCCCAGCCGAGCCGATTGTTCCCGTCGCACTGGAGCTCCAGCGTTTCAGTGATTCTGCACAAATAGATGATCGTTTCAACTCAAATATTCACGTTTCAATCTGAACTCATTCCGCACTGATCTGAACTAACCCTTTCACTCATATAACCACGAACGAGCCGGGTTTTCCTAATCATAACTGGGAAAATCATGCTCTTCCTCAGTGTTTCTGTCTCGCTTTCCAGCACAAATATATAAATATTCTTAAATCAAGATACATTTACTGGAGAAGAAGAATGACTGAAGATATTAAGATTTGTTTAATGAAAAACTGATCAAAATGTTTGTGATTCAAACAAGAACAAATATCTGCCGGTGGAGTCAGAAAAATCATCCTGTTTTCCCTTTGAATTGAAGGAGTTCACTTCAGAATTAAAATCTCCTGATAGTTTACTCGCCCTCACGTCATCCAAGATGTTCATAGTGTTTCTTTCTTCAGTGGGAAAGAAATGAAGGTTTTTGAGGAACACACTCCAGGTTTCTCCATATAGTGTCTTCAATGGGGTCCAACGGGTCGAAGGTCCAGATGTGAGTTTCAGTGCAGCTTCAAAGTCTCGACACACGATCCAGCCGAGGAATAAGAGTCTGATCTAGACAAACCAGCCGACATTTATAACAAAATACACATTTATATACTTTTAACCACTAATGCTGGTCTTGCACGAGCTGTGATGCGACACACATTACGTGATCAGGGTGAAAGGTCAAGCGGGACGTAGGTGTAAGAACAGATCCAGTGTTTACAGAGCGAACGTGCAAAGAGATTTACTAAATAAAAAAAAAGGTAAAACAATGATGTTGGACGATTTTGAAGTTGGAGGCCTGCTCTATCCTACATTTCAGAACCGGAACACGCGTGACCTTTCACCCTGATCACGTAATGTGTGTCGCATAACACCCTGAGCAAGACCAGCATTAGTGGCTAAAAGTATATAAATGTGTATTGTGTTATAAATGTCGGCTGGTTTGTCTAGATCAGACTCTTATTCCTCGGCTGGATCGTGTCGAGACTTTGAAGCTGCACTGAAACTCACATCTGGACCTTCGACCCGTTGGACCCCATTGAAGTCACTTTTACCTCGTTTCCACCAAAAAAGAACTGGTTCGGAACTGGTGCTGGTTCAAAGTTGGGTCAACTTGCGAACCTTCTCAGAACCTGTTTGTTTTTCCCCTGACTAGAGAGCCCAGCGGACGACGTCGTTACGGCACTGTGTACGTCGCCATACGTCTCAGCTTTCCCATTCCCGTCGTGTTGTTGGTCACAATAGCCCCGCCCCCCGCCCCCGGCGTAAGCATGACGTGGTGAAAGAATGGTTCTAGTCCAGTAAAGAGTTGGTGCCGCTTTGGAACCAATTTTCCTGGCCGAGAACCAGTTCTTTGGCTGTCGAAACACAAAGAACTGGTTCGTGAGTAGATACCGGCTCCGAACCGGCTCTCCAAATGCTTTGGTGGAAAAGGGGTAAGTATGGAGAAAATCCTGGAGTGTGTTTCCTCAAAAACCTTCATTTTTTTCCACTGAAGAAAGAAACACATGAACATCTTGGATGACGTGAGGGAGAGTAAACTATCAGGAGATTTTAATTCTGAAGTGAACTCCTCCTTTAATTCAACGAGAAAACAAGATTATGTTTCTGAATCCATCGGCAGATATTTGTTCTTGTTTTAAGCACAAATTCACTTAATATCTTCAGCCATGTTGCTTCTCCTCCAGTAAATGACTCTTGGTTTTGAGACTGTCAGACCTGTGCTGGACACAGGACAGGAACACTGAGGAAGAGTGTGTGTGCAGTGTGAATGCAGACGCTGAGCTGTTTCTGAGCATGAAGCACGAGTGTGTATCGCATGTTTCTGCTGTTGCATGATGACCGTCTCATGAACGCATGAACGCACTAACAGATTAACCCTGTAGATTGTAAATGTAGTGTGTCCAATTCTGGGTGTCCTCCGGCCAGTGCTTGAGTTCACTTTTACAGTTGCGCATTTAATTCTAGACAACGGTTTTTAATCTGCCAATCAAAACTGATCTGAGGTCTGTCAGACACTG
>NW_026607338.1:210000-211660 GCF_029890125.1 Rhinichthys klamathensis goyatoka
CTCTTCTCGGGGTTTAGCGCTCCTCTTCTCGGGGTTTAGCGCTCCTCTTCTCTGGGTTTAGCGCTCTTCTTCTCGGGGTTTAGCGCTCCTCTTCTCGGGGTTTAGCGCTCCTCTTCTCGGGGTTTAGCACTCCTCTTCTCTGGTTTAGCGCTCCTCTTCTCGGGTTTAGCGCTCCTCTTCTCGGGGTTTAGCGCTCCTCTTCTCTGGGTTTAGCGCTCCTCTTCTCTGGTTTAGCGCTCCTCTTCTCGGGTTTAGCGCTCCTCTTCTCTGGGTTTAGCGCTCCTCTTCTCGGGGTTTAGCGCTCCTCTTCTCGGGGTTTAGCGCTCCTCTTCTCTGGGTTTAGCGCTCCTCTTCTCGGGGTTTAGCGCTCCTCTTCTCTGGGTTTAGCGCTCCCTCTTCTCTGGGTTTAGCGCTCCTCTTCTCGGGGTTTTAGCTCCTCTTCTCTGGGTTTAGCGCTCCTCTTCTCGGGGTTAGCGCTCCTCTTCTCTGGGTTTAGCGCTCCTCTTCTCGGGGTTTAGCGCTCCTCTTCTCTGGGTTTAGCGCTCCTCTTCTCGGGGTTTAGCGCTCCTCTTCTCGGGGTTTAGCGCTCCTCTTCTCGGGGTTTAGCGCTCCTCTTCTCTGGGTTTAGCGCTCCTCTTCTCGGGGTTTAGCGCCTCCTCTTCTCTGGGTTTAGCGCTCCTCTTCTCGGGTTTAGCGCTCCTCTTCTCGGGTTTACGCTCCTCTTCTCGGGGTTTAGCTCTCCTCTTCTCAGGGGTTTAGCGCTTCCTCTTCTCGGGGTTTAGCGCTCCTCTTCTCGGGGTTTAGCGCTCCTCTTCTCAGGGTTTAGCGCTCCTCTTCTCGGGGTTTAGCTCTCCTCTTCTCGGGGTTTAGCGCTCCTCTTCTCTGGGTTTAGCGCTCCTCTTCTCTCGGGTTTAGCGCTCCTCTTCTCGGGTTTAGCTCTCCTCTTCTCGGGGTTTAACGCTCCTCTTCTCGGGGTTTAGCGCTCCTCTTCTCGGGGTTTAGCGCTCCTCTTCTCTGGGTTTAGCGCTCCTCTTCTCTGGGTTTAGCGCTCTTCTTCTCGGGGTTTAACGCTCCTCTTCTCGGGGTTTAGCGCTCCTCTTCTCTGGGTTTAGCGCTCCTCTTCTCGGGGTTTAACGCTCCTCTTCTCGGGGTTTAGCGCTCCTCTTCTCGGGGTTTAGCTCTCCTCTTCTCGGGGTTTAACGCTCCTCTTCTCGTGGTTTAGCGCTCCTCTTCTCGGGGTTTAGCGCTCCTCTTCTCTGGGTTTAGCGCTCCTCTTCTCTGGGTTAGCGCTCTCTTCTCGGGGTTTAACGCTCCTCTTCTCGGGGTTTAGCGCTCCTCTTCTCTGGGTTTAGCGCTCCTCTTCTCTGGGTTTAGCGCTCCTCTTCTCTGGGTTTAGCGCTCTTCTTCTCGGGGGTTTAACGCTCCTCTTCTCGGGGTTTAGCGCTCCTCTTCTCTGGGTTTTAGCGCTCCTCTTCTCGGGGTTTAGCGCTCCTCTTCTCTGGGTTTAGCGCTCCTCTTCTCGGGGTTTAGCGCTCCTCTTCTCTGGGTTTAGCGCTCTTCTTCTCTGGGTTTAGCGCTCCTCTTCTCGGGGTTTAGCGCTCCTCTTCTCGGGGTTTAGCGCTCCTCTTCTCGGGGTTTAGCGCTCCTCTTCTCGGGTTTA